>NW_009970725.1:9914692-9915180 GCF_000747805.2 Chaetura pelagica
TGCCCACTCCCTTCTTCTGCCGTAGGCCCTTCCCGGTCCTGCAGGGAACGACAGCTGGGACAGCGTCCTGCGGTGTCCCATGTCCCGCGTGTGTCCATCCCCCCGCCCCGTCGTGGGCCATTTGTAGGGGAATAATTCATTCACGTTAAATTTCCTTTATCTCCGGAAAATAGTGGAACCTTAAATGACCATAATAGGAATGTAATTGTATGGTGTGTTTTTTGTTGTCGTTGTTTTTGAGAAATCGATCTGGGCTCAAATAACTCATCTAAGCATGTTACACCAAACCCATTCAAATAGGAAACAGGAGAACTAAATTATTGCCGCTTCCTGAACTCCCTGCTTATGATCCTAATAATTAAAATGTGCAGTAATGGCTCCTTGCAGCCTGCGTTTCTTTGGGTAATTCTCGGAAATGAAGGTCTGACTTTTCGGCCGCTGTGGGAGGAAAGCGCGGAGACGAGCGCAATGGCAGGGGCCGAGAGCCC
>NW_009970725.1:9916008-9917125 GCF_000747805.2 Chaetura pelagica
TCCGCGGGTTCTAGCGGGGGTGAGCTGGCCCCGCGGCGAGAAGGGGAGCGAAGCCGCCGGGGAGCCCGCCAAGTCCAGGGACCTGCACCCCACCCCAAAACGCCCTCCTCCGCCTCCTGGTCCCTTCCCACGGCGGGTATAACTTGACGGTGGCGAGCATCATTTTAGGTTTGTGGGATAGGCTGTGGGGGTTTTCTGTGTGTCGCTGTTTGGTTGTTGGTTTCGGGATATCGATTTTTTATTTTTTATTTTTTTAATTATTTGGGGGTTGGGGGGAGGTGTGAGTTGGTGTTTATGAAAAGCTTTATGACTCCTGATAAGCTCATCTTTGAGGACAACACAGAACTGTGTTCCTTGAGGAATTGGGGTGGTGACGTCTTTTCTGATACCCGATTATTACGTGACTGGGGAAAAAAAAAAAAAAAAAAAAAAAAAAGGCATTTGATTCATAAATAAAAATCCGGACACCACCACGGGGGCAACAAACAATATTGCCCGTCCTCTAAGGTAACAAGCAGGCAAATGTTTACGAAGCGGGCTCTTGCCGAAGTGGGGTGTTTGCAAAGATTTTGTTGCTAATTGCGTGTCAGACGGAAGGCTGCGGAAGGCTGGTCAAGTTTGGAGCCACCGAGCAGGAAGAGAAGAAGAGAAGGCTGAAGGCGCTCAGTGAGGGGAGAGATCTGGGGAAGACAACATCGCACGCAGCCAGCCCGCGGCTCCCCCGCCTCCGCTCCCTCCCGGGCTCGCTCGCTCTCTTCCCCCTTCCCCTGTGCTCCCATCTCCGGCGACATCTCGCTCTATCCCTCTTTCTCCCTTCCCTTGCAGACTCCACTCCAGATCTGTGCTGCTACCTGCAAACTTTTTTCCTTTTTTTTTTTTTCCTTCCTCTCTTTTTCTTTTTGGAGTGGAATCCCCTAAAACCAGCCAACAACTAACTGCTGCTTTTGCGTCTTCTTCATCCCGCGAGTCCTTCGCCCACCGGAGAGGCGATGCCACGAGGGTTTTAAGTCCTTTTGGCCGCAACTTGGGAGACAGCTCTATTTCTCCCCCGCTCCATTTTGGGTCGTTTTTGGGTTTTTTTCCCTCTTTTTTTTTTTTTTTTTTTTTCTTTTTTTTT
>NW_009970725.1:9917603-9918832 GCF_000747805.2 Chaetura pelagica
GCAGCGTCTACTGCTCACCTGCGGCCGGACTTCAGTACCCGGCGCTCAGGTAGGTCCGTTCACCCCCCGGGGTGCTCCAGCGGGACCCCTTCAGACCCCCTCTGGCCCGGCTTTGCTAAGAGAGGGGGAAGCTTACCGGCGAGGAAAGTAGAAGGGGACGTGTTGGGGGGGGGGCGTTACCAAACGAAACCCCCTTCTCTTCAGCTGTGTGCCCACTCCCTCCGCCCCGGGAGAGGAGCCACCGTGAGGGTCAGACAGGGAAGGGGACATCCCCCCCACCCCACTGCACCACTGGCTTCCCACAGAGCCTCTTCCCGGGATCCCGGCGCGGTTAACCTGCAGCCTCTCACACCCGGGAACGGGGTGACCTATTCTGCTGCGTCTTGGAGGGAGCGGGCCGAGGTCCCGAAGAGATCTCGACGGGGCCCATCGGCCTTCTTCCCGCCTGTCCCCTGCCTGGTATGGGCCCCGGGCGTTGTCCCGGCCTCTTTCGGTTGCTCCCAGGGTGAAGGGAGGACATAGCCTGCTCGGACCGCTGTGGGGGAGAGGGGGAGGAAGGGATCGCGGTGCTTGTAAGCGTGCGAGAGCTGTCATGGCTTGTGTAGCAGCGGTGCAGTTGAGGGGAATTCAGAATCTTCCCGTTTACCTGCCTGTGTACGACCTCCGTTCTCAAGGGGGAAAGCGGCTGGCACAAGGTGGTTTCGTTGTCTGTGTCTGTTCAGAGTTGTCTTGCTGGGCTTCAGCGCAGACTGATGCCTCTGCTGTCCCTTTCTACATGGGAGCCAGGGGCGTTCGGACTCTACTGCGTTTGGGGCAGGAGTGGGGGACCCCCAGAGGTGTCGGCACAAGCGGGTTTCCCACGCTGGGCCGTGGCTATGAGCGCAGGTCCGGGACGGCCCTTGACAGCCTGGTCCCATCCTGCCTGCAGCAGGGTATTGGTGCATGGGCGGCCGGTGTTGCTTGGCTTCGGGCGTAGTTTTGGGCTCGGTGCTGTTGTCCTGCCCCACCGGCGCTTTGCTTTATTGTGGGGTGTCCGACGAGGGACACTGCCATGCCGGCTCAGCTGTGAGCAGGGGACAATGCTTGGCGAGCAAGGCTGTCCCAGGAGGGTGTCCCTTTTGGGGCTCCGGGGTGTCCTAGCACGAACCGGGAGCCCGTCGGGGCTGGCTCAGAGCAACCTACTCCACTCCCCGGGCTGCAGGGCAGGGGACTGGGTGGCCTGAGGGACC
>NW_009970725.1:9919562-9920352 GCF_000747805.2 Chaetura pelagica
GGCTTCGCCGACGAGGGGGTGCACCAAGGCGGCCGGGGAGCGGGGGACCCCGCCGAGCTCGGCTGACTCCTTCCCATTGCTGCTCTCGTTGCCAGGCTGGAGGATGAAGTCTATGACGAGGACGGGAACACCCTGCAGGACTTCGCCTATGACCACGAACCCCTCGGGATAGCGAATCCGTCCTCCATGATAGGCGAGATGTACACCTTGTATTACCCACCGGAAAAGAGGTGACTGCAACTCGCGGGGTGTCAGGCGTGAATTTTGAGCCGGGAGCAAAACAGGTTTTCGCCGAGCCCATTGGGGAAAAAATATAATAATAACAATAATAATAATACCCAATAATCCAAGAACAACCACATATATATGTATATATTCATATACATATACATATTGATATATATATATGAATCCCGGACCCAAACAAATGACCACGCTGCCTGGGTCCTGTTGCCCATTTTAAAGCCTAGAAAGAACTGATACATAAATCCATATGCCTTACCTCCGGGAGGGCGCGGAAGGGAGTGGGGAAGCCGCCCGCGCCGGTGGGGTCTAGTTGATGCTCCCACAACCGGAGCAGAAATTCCCGGCCAGCGCGGAGCCGGGCTAGTGCGGCGGGGAGGGGTCGAGGTGGGGAAGAAAGGGCCCCGGGGGACGTGGGGAGATGCCGCCCTCCGCTCGCCGGCGGGGAGGGACGGTCACCGCCACCGCCCGGGCTCCCGCACCCCGTCGCAACCGGCTCCCGGGCCTCGCCGCTCATCCACGGGCGCTTCCCCCCCCCCCAGCACCA
>NW_009970725.1:9921149-9922294 GCF_000747805.2 Chaetura pelagica
CAGCCGCTACCGGAAACAAATGGCTGTCAAGAAATACTTAGCGGCCGTCCTGGGGAAAAGGTATAAACAAAGAGTTAAAAACAAAGGACGCCGAGTAGCGTATTTGTAGCGATGAGTAACCAGCCACTCCTGTGTATACAAAGTCCTAAGAGAGAGAGAGAGAGAAAGAGAGAGAGAGAGAGAGAAAGAGAGAGAGAGAGAAACCCAACAACAACAAAAAAAATCTAAACAAAAACAAAAAGTCATTTCCAAACTGACTGAACAATCACCGCTCCTGTGTTATCTAAACATGTATTTATGTATGAAGTAAAGCCATTAAATGAATATTTTGATAATAATATTGTTTTTCTTTTGTACAAAAGCACTAGAGAAACGCACAGATCTACTTTGTGGACCAATCATTAAGTTATTTATAATATATAAATATATATATATAAATACTGCTACGAATACTAAAGAAAAATTCTTCATATAAAGCCTGCACAAGAACAAGAATTCGCCTGAGCTGTTTATGTTTTTATATAAAATAAATAGAAAAAAAGGACAATCATTGTTTTGAATATTACTCCTATTTTTGTAACGAAAATTAAAAGGATAGTATTTTTATCCACGACAGGGTCGAAGACATTAATTTTCACCATTTGCTACTGTACATAGAGAAGGATGCCCTGCTCCCAGGGGATTATGAGGAAAATGATTTGGGAGAATTGGTGAAGCAGATTCTTCCCCCGGTGAGTCTCAAGGCAGGCTCCTTTGCCACTAGCCTCTCTGAGGGGGCAGCGTCCTCTTTCCTCTAGATTTCGATTTTTACCCCCCCTCCTGCTTTCTTTGATTCCAGATGTAACTGTATTAGTGCCTCCTCGAACAATGAGCTTAGAGGATAATTCTCTTGCGAAAACAACAGCTCGATCCAAATTGTGCATCTCTGTTGCCTAGTGGAGGGAGAAACAGTTAGAGAAATATTTCCAAAACAACCAAAACCAAACCAAACCAAAACCGAAACAAAAAAAAAAGTCACCCCCCAATCCCTAGATTCAGAACCAGCAGCAAGGATAGTTAAGTACTAAGCCCCGTGCACTGGCTGGCTGGGCAGGGTTGCAAAGCAAAGCTGAAGAGGAGACAGGACCCATTTGGAAAGAGAGGGG
>NW_009970725.1:9922310-9934250 GCF_000747805.2 Chaetura pelagica
GGCGCGCCCCGGGGCTGGAGCCGGAGCCGGTGCCGCAGGGTCGAAGGAAAACGAGGCGATCCCACCTCCGATCCGCTACCCAACTGCCCCGGGCAGCTCGGTACTGGACCTGGATGCAAAGTACAGTGTGTTACTCTCCAGTGCTGTCCATGCTTCTCATCACGTGTAACGAGCAGGGTTCTCGCCTTTGCATTCTTTTATTTTTTATTTTTTTTTTCCTTCGGAGTTGCTTTTTTCTTTGATTGATTTTTTTTTTTTTTTTTTTTTTTTTTTTTTTTTTTAACACCCTCTCCTCTCTCTTTTTTACCCCTCTCCTGCCTCTCATTGTCTCTTTGCACTTTTCCAATTCTGCTTAACCCATCCGAGTCACCTTTTTCGGTTATGTTCTTTTGGGGAAAAAAAAAAGAAAAAAAAAAAAGAAAAAAAAAGATATATAAAAAAAGATTGTGAACGCTCTCTCACTCCTTTGTTCTGTTTTATGCAAGCTCTTATTGTACAAGTTTAGGAACCCCTGTTGTAGCTACCACTAAAGAATTATGCACTACTACGAAAGTTTTTGTTCCTTGTTTATTGAGTTTGGAGGTAAAATGTATTTTTCTACATTCTGGCTTATTGCTTAGTAAAATTGATTTCATAAAACAAACTTTTGTCATAAAAGAATGTGTAGTGTTCACCTGTGGTTTCTAACGAGATAAACCATTTCCACCTCATCTCTCTATGTACGGACTCCTATCTTACCTTCCGCCTGGGGGACAGTAAAGCGGCAGCGAACCCGGCCCGGGGGGCTGGCCCTGTTCCCCCGCCCGGGCAGGTGCCGAAGGAGGACAAGTAGGTACCTTCTTCCTTCCAGCTCACCACACAAACCTTACAGGAGTCTTTCCAAAGATACCAAACGAACGTTCAAGACGTCGGAAAGCACCCCCCACACCACCACCCCCCGAAAAAACCCCCAAAAAGGTGGCAGGGAAAAAGACTCCTTTCCCCCGCCGCCGGCCGGCGGGGAAGAGAGGAGAGGAGAGGAGCGGGCAGAGCCCGTTCTCCCGAATTCCCCGACGGCCGGCGGCTCTGCCGGCGCCGCCTGCTTCCGTGGGCCCGCTGCCCCCCCGTGCCGGCGGCCCCTGCCCCAGCTGCCCGCAGTGCCCCCGGCAGTTCCTCCCTCCCTGCCGCCGCTGCCCACCCGGCGCGGGTTCCCGGGGCGGAGGGAGGCGGAGCGCAGTTTTGCAGCTTTCGTGCCTTTCTCTTCACCTTGTTAATCGCCACGAGTTTCACGGATGGCTCTTTAGTGGCCCTACGATGCTGCAACACATCGGCTTGCGTTTTAGTCGTACTTCTCTGTTCTGTGGCAATGGGTCGGAGTTTGCTGTGTTTGTGTCGGCTGTGGTGTAATGACATAGGGCTCTCTTTGACGTTTTATTTATGACCTTATCCGTTAGAAGTTCAGTGGCTAGTCGCAAGCATTATGAAGTGATCACCTAGGTTATTATCCTTTGTATGATTAATTTTTTTTTTTCCAATTTATTTTTTGAAACGCCAACAGCCTTATTACCAAAATCTGAGCAGATTTGAAATACAGTCATAGTTTAGGTAGATGTTAGTCTTGGAGAAATTATTTTGTGTGCAAATGAATATAAAAAGAACTTAAACAAAGTATTATTACACACATGATATCTATAACTAGGACTTTGATAACTGTTATATAAAGTGTGTAAAGTTTGTATTAATAAATTTTTGTAAACAATGCAATTTCGTCTAATGTTTGGGGGAAAGAAATCTAGAACCTAACAGCGAAAGCTGCACTACATTCAACTTTTTTTTTAAAAATCAGTTCATTTTTAAGCAGCGTTGTTCTAACTTTTCGTGCCGAGGATATCTTTTTATAATCTCCACGTTTTATCATTGAATAACCTCTAACATTTTTACCAATGATTACTCTTCTGTTCGAGTAAACTAAACAGAACCGCTAAAATAAAGAGCCTAGTTCCACACACACCAGCTCCATAATGCTCTCTAAAATATGCAGACCCAGCCAGTCGGTTCTAATCGTCCATTCCTTTACCACTTCCTGTGCTTAGAAGCCGTTTATTTTAGGCGGAATCGGTATGTTTGATGAGATCTTCGCCTAATCCGTTTTTAATGAACATTCTGTATGTGTCCATGTGCTTTCCAGAGTCACCCGGCTTGGGCAAAAGCAGCATCTTTCTTTGGATTACAAATGTACTGGGCTGTCCTAAATACTGATGCTGCAACAAGGCGAAGGGTTACTTAGGTTTTATAGGGTGGCTACAACGAAAAAACACAGGCAGAGTAGTTTGACGGTACAAAGCAGAGGTCAGGATGTCCGAGCTTGAATCTTCACTTTAGTTCAGCAGTAGCTGCTTATGTTTATTATTTTTATTGTAGCTCAGGGACTTTACTCAAGTATGTTGAAAAGTAACAGCAATTCACTTTAAACTAAACTCTATTTCCTTCTAGGATCATGCAATTAAAAAACAAAGCACAGGAATTAAATGACAATTTCCTAGCAATTTATTTTTCAAAACTGTAAGTGCAGGATTTGAAGCAGACTGGTCATATCCTCTCTGCCATGAATTCACCTTCCAGGCTAGTTTAAACAACAGCATTTTACTGACTGGAAAGCACTGAGAGAACTTAGGAAGCTGGTGTTGTCAGTGGTATGTTTTTGGAATTAGTGTAAGGTAAGAGAAAACTTCTGGTGAAATACAGATTGGGTCAGAGAAGAATGCAAAACGATACCTAAGGGGGGGGGGGGGAAGAGGACAATCATTTCCCAGTCTGACAGCATGAGAATATCACGTCATTGTTTCCTAAAGGCAGCATACACAAAAAAACCTGCTGCCAGGTTTATTCAGTAATTATGCACTGCTCATGCATATAATCACACTACATTTCCTGCCCACCAAAACTGAAAATGTGCTTACGAGATCCAAGCTGAAGACCTTCT
This sequence comes from Chaetura pelagica, assembly GCF_000747805.2. Classification (NCBI taxonomy): domain Eukaryota; kingdom Metazoa; phylum Chordata; class Aves; order Apodiformes; family Apodidae; genus Chaetura; species Chaetura pelagica. The sequence continues at coordinate 9,925,273 of NW_009970725.1, forward strand.
TGGTATTGGTAGCTGGAGGATGAGACTTCAGATTGGTCCACCTGAAAGATAAGGTCCTCTTCATCAAGTCCTGACACTTGTTGAGGATGTGCAGAAGAGGGAAATTCTGCTGTAAATGATGTCAAGACGGTCCTAGCTTCACTCTACTGAAATTCCCCTTTATGAAATCAAACATGATTTCATGAAGAAGCTCAACTCTACTCTCAGTGATTTAATCTGTCACCTGAAACAATACCCTCGGAAAATATGCTATACTGAGCCTTAAAACATTACTTCCGTGGGAATTGCTGATGTTCTATATGCTGCTATACAATGACAAGCAGGAAAGGAAAGAGCCAGCTGAGGAAAAAGGAATGACTATACAAGATATGATTTTGGAGCCTCACATTTTAAAAATCTCCTGACATTCAACTGAAGTGACAAACTCCAGTTGGCAAAGGAGGCTGAGCAGAGCTGGACAGACTGATCCAGATTTCAGCCCTCAGAAATGTGGCGCAACACAACATCTGTCACAGACCTACATTGGTCACCAAGACCAGAAGAGCCTGCAAGAACCAAATTCTGTAGAGGTCTGATGTAAACCCAGCTGTGGCCAGCATCTGCCTTTCACCAGATCTGCTTGTGAGGGTGCTGATCTCCTCTCCACATTCCTCTGGAGTCTTTCAGTCCTCTTCAAAAACAAAGTTCATCTGTTGACTGTGTACATTTTCACCTAGAGTTAAGGAAAAAAGAACATCAGAAGGGCTTGGTACTTTTGCAGCCCTTTGCAGTCCCAGGCTAAATCATTTAGTCTTTCTTGAGGAAAAACTTTGAGGAAAAACACATCCCTGACAATTTTGAGGACCTCATGCCTAGCCTCTAGAAGTACATGTACTCTCAACTACACTCATAGATTTTTAAGACCCGACGGGACTCTTATTCTATCTTAGATAATACAGGGCATAGGATTTCATGGAGTCCTTAATTTAGTATTCAGTTTCTGAGTGAGCTATTCTGTATGACAGCAGTATTGATTGGAAGACTTGTTGGATGGCAAATTTGCTGGATAGGTAGTTCCAAATGTGGCACTTTAACACTGTGTTCCTTGTTTCAGTTTGTCTCATTTTTGAGACCAAGAGGTTTGTAGCCTGCTGAAGAATCTCTAATTCATGTAGATTTTTCCAGTAGTTTAGTCAGAGATTTACTGTCCTCTATGCCCTATCTTTGAGGTAGCAGGGTTGAGCTGTGAGGGCCCACCACGAGGGTGGTTTTCCACAGGTTGCATTGTTTCTGAACAATTTGTATTTATTATCATCCTTGCTAAAGTGTTGAGACTAGAAATAGTTACAGTATCCAGCAACGACCATGTTGAGAATGTGGCAAAACCCAGTAACTTTCCTCATCATCCTCAGGTGCTGCTCATTGCTAACAAGGGTCACATTTCCTCTCTTGGTAATTTCATCATCTGGGTAGATTGTGATCTGTTCATAATTCTTTTCTACACCTAGCTTCTTTTCTCCGTGATAGCTTCACAGGCACAAAAGCCCTGGCCTGGAAGTAACACCATCATTCTTGGTTCCTATTTTGTACGACTTTGTATCAATTTGTGTTAAAGCACATTTCCAGAGTTTACCTTACTGAGCTCATTCTGGGTGAGATGAATTTCTTTTTTTCTGCACAACTGGCATGTTTTGTGATCTGAACTGTCACCTCGCACCCATTCCTAACACTTGAGAAAGAGCAGACCCATTTCAGCAATGTCATTTGTGTATTATTTGTGCATTGTGATACATGGGCCCAACCCAGCTCTGGTGCAGATCTGTGTAATTACGCCAGAGAAGGCTTTGTCCCTGTCTCAGTGTAAATCCTGGGACAGAGCAACTCAAAGTCACTTGTCAGAGGCTGCTGGCCAAATGTGTTTCTTTTGCACTTGTGTTCCTAGAAGCAATCCCATCCTGATGTAGCTAAGGCCCCATTCACTTGAAACCTGCATGGGATGTCTGGAAGCCATTTTTTTAAAACTGACCATGGCTCAGTTACTTATCTGGAGTCCACAGAGAAGTAGTGCATGAGGTATTAGCATCAGTGTGTTTGGGCTGCTAAGGAAGAGTAAGTGTAAAACCTAACACATCTTCTGCAAGAATTAGTTAAATGGCTCTTGATAGGGCTTATTCAAGCCTCAAAATGGAATTTAGTTTTGAACAAAGATATTTAAGAACCTGCAGTAGAGACAAGCATACTATGTTTGCTAATTATACAAGAGTGTTTGATTTACAGCTTCAGTAATGGAATATCTAAGATAGATGTGTTGATATCTGAAACAGTGTGTTTTCTTTATGTGGATCACAGAGAGAGGGCCTCTTTGTCTTCAGGCTCTGAGTTGAGTTTCAGATATTCCACTGAAAAAGATCCTCATGGAGATTTATGAAGTAGAGACAGAAAAATGGCAGTCACTTCTGGTTCTTTTGTGGTGTCCTCCTGCATCTCAGTAACAGGACGAGATACTGCATAGGTATGACTGGAAAGGATCTAGCATAAACAAACACCTCCCAGCTGACTTGCCCAACATGGAAATGGGAATAGAGAAAGGAGAGAGTAACTGAGAATAAGCAGCTTTACAAGAAAGGGAATTTCCATGGCCATCTTCCACAGATCTCTCAAAGCAGGTATCTAAGATGGAGCCTGTTTTTCTCATGTGCTGGATCAACCTCTTGGGAGGGAAGAGCTCACTGATTTCTGACAGGCGTTAAAGGGTAGAGACTTATTAACAAAAATTATGTGTTTATTCGTCTCTGTTACACATTTCTGAAAGTCTTGGGCTTTTTCCTCAGAATCTTTGCTCATATCAGAAAGGTTGGGCAGCCTCATAACCTGCCCATTTATGTGGAGTTAATATGGTCCTCTGGTAGTGCATACTCAATGTGGTGTGCATATTTATAGGTGGAGAGGTTAGACTGAGAGAATAGTTGCCCAGGCTAAAAGGTTTACCATTCAAGATTTGACAACAGATCTAAATATATATTCAATTTGGACAGATTAGATTAGACTCAGCCTATGGCTGATCTCTGTTTTGACATTTATCTCCATGGTGAGAAGAATGGTTACTTTTGAGTGATAAGGTGATGAATAAATGACTGCCTTTCCCTCAGGAGTGAAGATTAGTGTCACAAAAAATCAGCCATCATGTATGTTATATGCTGAACATGTACCCTCTCAGCTCCCACCGCTTGGATGGGATTGAAACTTCCCTGACAGTTTGAGAGAATGAAGAGTGCTTGGGTGGTGTGGGAATCAGGCTTCTCTGAAAACAGTGAAACCCTTAATCAGTTGTGAGCTCTTATGTCACCAGCAAAATAACAATATATGTAAATTAAATTGTAAAAATAGCACAAAGAAATCTTTCTCTCCCTTGCTATGTATAGCTATGCATATGTGTATGTACAGACACATATTTCTAAATCAGACAAAAGTGATAACACATTAAAGTTCCAATATTTATGTATTGGCCATAGCTAAACTTAGGCACAACATCTAATTTACACTGACGTCTTTCTTTAACAAGTTTTGTAAGAGGAATGATTTAGGTTCAAGGAAGTGCAGTGAGTCATCTGCACGGTGGTCCAGTGGCTGCGCTAAGTTTAGAATCAAGGGGAAATTTGGATTTTTTGACTCTGAGTTTTTCCTTTTACATCTCTGCTTTTCTCAAACATTCTCAGTGCTTAAAAAAAAAAAAAAAAAAAAAAAGAAAAAAAAAAGAAACTTTCTTCACAGTTTGTTTCTTTTCTGACTGATTTTTAAAAAATATCCTTGATTCCCTGGTCTTGCATGGTAAATCAGTGAGTTTAAATTAATGAGTTGATGTGAGTTTTTAAAATCAGGTCACCTCATGCAAGTATTACCTTTTGACATCTGTGTTTCAGGAGACTTAAGGTTAAAAAGCAGAAGAGTAAAACATGAGGTCTACTCAAGTGATACCCGAGAAAAGGTTCCCTGGTTGCAAGGAAACAAACCAAGCAAAGCTGAGTGATGCCAGCCCAACCACCAAGCCCAACCTCTGTTGCAACCCACCTGTTATAAAACTGTACACAGTCCTCTTCAGCTCTCTTTTCTCCCAGAATTTTCTGTGTGACAATGGCTTTCCTCCCAGGCCAAGGAATCATGCAAGTCATGGGGCACCATGGCCTGTGTGAAATCCATCTCATTCCTCTTCTGAGAGGTACCTCCCAAGGCAAACTCAAGGCCAGAATGAGGGAAGACCAATGTACTTTCCCCAGAAGCAGGCTGTGGCCAGGTTACAAGCCCATGTCCTCTGCATCAGGCCTGAAATGGTCCTCTTGTGTGACATGAGTTAGAGCCTTACCTATCCCTCTCCACTCTGGCAGCACCTCTCCTCGTCCCTGTTTGACAGATAGGTATTACAAGGCGCAATCCTTCTCTGATACAAATGGAATCATTAATCTACTCTTGTACAACTTCTATAGATTTTATCTATTTCCCCCCTGGGCCAATAAATACACAAAAACTGAGGAAGACTGGCTGGACTCTTTCAGATTATAGCTATTTAATGATTTCTGGTTTCCCTAGCTGGTTAGGTGCATTACTGTGTTTTGCATCAGGAAAGAGTCATGACACAGCTAAGAGGTGATTAAGCTGGGAACTTTGTGTAGCACACTGTATGCAGACAGGTGGAACATTTATGCTGAAAGGAAACAGTTTTCTGAATGCATTTGACTTTGCTACAATAAAATGCAGTTATGTTTTATAACAGTTTCATTTCATTCTAGTTATACTGCAATGACAGCCTTATTACACCGTTTATGCTTTTTGGTAAGCTTAGTCATTGTTTAATCTTATAAAGAGAGAGTCAACTTCATACCTAATAGCTGTTGCAGCTCATGCTCCCAAGCCCTAACACAGCTGGCGGTACCATGGGATGGGGATGTAAAATCAATTAGATAACCTGGTCATTAGAAGTGCCTTACCAGGAGAACCCCACACTGTTGCTACTGTCCAGTAGAGCCGGGTACTCAGAGAAAATAAAAATGTTGAAATGTATTAATTACCAATGATCAGCACCCAGCAGGAGCGCAACTGCAGTTAGATTTTACTCAGACTTCTTTTGGTTGTGTTAATATTGATGGGGTTACAAGCAGAAGGAAAATGCCACCAAATGTGAGTGAATTCCATCACCACATGACCTTGTCTTATTAAATATGACTTTTTTTTTGCATGTGCAGTCTTTTCATATTTCAGATCAGTGGTTCCTAAAGGGTGGGCTTCAGAGTCACAAAAATCACAATACTTCTTTATAACTTTGCAGTGAGTGGTAAGATAAATGCCACCTTTTATAAACTGCAGTTACTGTCCACTTTTCTCCACTCTCCTTATATCTCTGCTTTGACCTAGTCTGAGTCATTCTCTGCATGGGAAACGTTTCTTCCTGTGGGCATACATATGACTGGGGTTGTGTACTGATAAAAGACGTATAATGCGTCCTCTGACTCCCCAGCAAAATGCTTCTGCCTGGAATTAGGATACTTGGTATCACAACAAAGACACAAAGCAGCAGGAGTTTGTTAGATTTCCCTGCTCTATGTAGATATCAGGTGGAAAAATAGCCTTTAAATGGAAATGAACACCTTGCTCATGTACAAGGTGGGCACAGCCTAGGAGTGTGAGACAGGAGCAGAGGATGTCCAAAGGCTATGCTGCACCCACCGTGCAGAGACCTTGGAAGGCACCAAAGGTTAAGAACTTTGTTCTTTCACATTTGGATTGTGAGAAATAGGGTCTGATTGCTTTCCTGCTCAGCTCTAATGGCGAGAGCCTAAGAGCACCCATGTAGACCTGGCCAAAGGTTATCCCAGCAGTCCGTTTCTGTGAGTGACCAACAGCTTAAGAAAAGTCTGCAGATTTGGGCACGTAGAAGAACCATCTTTGCTGAAATAAGTATCTGGCCACCAGTAAACTATGGACTTGCTAAGTTGTAAGCTGACTTTAAGTGACTACAGACTGGTCAGTCTCACCTCTATGCCCAGAAAGATCATGGAACAGAAACTCCTGGAAAATCTGCTAAGGAAAATGGAAAATGAGGAGGTGATTGGTGACAGCCAATGTGGCTTCACTAAGGGCAAATCATGCCTGACCAATCTGGTAGCCTTCTACAACAAGGCTACAGAGATGGTGGATGGTGGCAGAGCAACTGACGTCATCTACCTGGATTTGTGCAAGGCGTTTGACACTGTCCCACATGACATACTGATCTCCAAACTGACAAGACAGGACTTGACAGATGGGCCACACAGTGCGTAAGTAATTGGCTGGATGGCTGTACCCAGAAAGTTGTGGTCAGTTGCTCAGTGTCCCACTGGAGGCAGGTGATGAGTGGTGTTACTCAGAGGTCAGTACTGGGACCAGTGCTGTTCAGCATCTTTATTGGAGACTTGGACGATGGGATTGAGTGTATCCTCAGCAACTTGCTGATGATACCAAGCTGTGTGGAGTAATTGACACTCTAGAAGGAAGGGACACCATCCAGAGGGACCCTGACAGGCTGGAGACATGGGCCAATGCCAACCTCATGAAGTTCAAAAAGGATGGTAGTAGATGAGAAGCTCGACATGAGCTGCCAGTGTGTGCTTACAGCCCAGAGGGCCAACCACATCCTGGGATGCATCAAATAAAGCATGGCCAGCAGGGCCAGGGAGGTGGTTCTGCCCCTCTGCTCTGCTCTGGTGAGACAGCAACTGGAGCACTGAGTGCAGTTCTGCAGCCCTCAGCACAGGAAAGACATGGAGCTGTTGGAGAGGGTCTAGAGAAGGGCCACAAAGATGACCAAAGGGCTGGAGCACCTCTGCTGTGAAGGCAGGCTGAGAGACTTTGGGCTATTCAGCCTGGAGGAGAGAGCACTTTCCAGTATTTGAAAGGGGCCTACAGGAAAGCTGGGGTGGGGCTTTTCACCAGAGAGGACAGTGATAGCACAAGGGGTGATGGTTTTAAACGGAAAGAGGGGAGATTTAGGTTAGACATCAGGAAGAAATTCTTCACCATGAGGGTAGTAAGGTGCTGAACTAGGCTGTCTAGGGAAGCTGTGGAAGCCCAGTCCCTGGAGGTGTTCAAGGCCAGGTTGGAGGAGGCTTGTGCAGCCTGGTCTAGTGTGGTGTCTCTGCTCGTAGCAAGGAGGTTGTAACCTGATGATCTTTAAGGTCTCTTCCAGCTTTAACCATTCTAGGATTGATTCTATGATTCTATGACTGTTTAACAGACCAGGTGGACATCTGTCACTTTGGTGGCTCCCATTTTACATCCACTTTTATTTTTAACTTTATTTCAACAATTAATTTACCATTTTAATTAGACACTATTGTACTCTTGCTATTCGATAAATGACATCGTTACATGCATAACTGCCCCTGAAGACTCTGTGTATCTATAGCCAAAAGTATAATTTATTGTACATTCCCAGGCAGGATTCATGCTGGCAGTAGTTGGAGGCTACGGAAAAGTCGCAGCTCATTAAAAATCCCATATCTTGTCTGAGCTATTATTTCCTGTCCATTCTTCCAGTCTTCTTTACAATTTAGATCTTTTTTTTTTTTTAGATTTCTTGTTATGACTTTGTGTTTGTACGCAGTGTAGCTGCTTCTTATGTCAGGAACATTTTGACTTGTGTTTCTACAACAAAGGCTCTGGAATAAGCACCATGAGCAAGCCTTGTATTGGTGCCTTGCTTATGCTTTCCGTATTGCTCCAATGACTGAGTTTGAAATTTAGAAATGAATTTTTTGCAACTAAAGTGCAAGCAAATCAAACAGTGCTTCAGTACACTTTTGTAATCTAAAGCCTTATATCTGAATACCAGCTTTAGTTGGTTCATCAACTTGCCTAAGAACTTGTAGTGATTACACTGAAAAACTAAAGAGATCACAAAATTTTTCACCCAGCGTGAGACTTCCACTGGCTTGGTCAAAAAACTGAATAGGTTTTGCTTTGAACAGTTCTCTGTTTCATATGTATACACACCCATTTGTACAAAAACTATAGCATTACCACCTAGGTAAAAACAGATACTGCTAAAATACCTACCAAGATGTAGACTACTCCAAGGGCATATGTACTGTATAATTTGTTGATCAGATATGCTATGCACCCATTATTTCTTTAAAGCTCACAGAGAGCTGCTGCTGAAGCCTGCTGCATTTTTGTGGCTGCAACACTTTCAAGTACAGAATTCCCTCTGGCTTCTGTGACTTTCTGCATGCAGAGCAATCAGTCCAGGCTCATTGCTGTAGGAATGTGAAAGGGGCAGGGAAATGCTGCTGCCTTACCCAGATCACTTGGAATGAAGATGCTTTGCATCATGGTGAAAGACATAAGGCAGCAGGCATTTGTTAGGGTCTGGCTGTCTTAATCAGAAAAAAAAAATAATCTGGTAAGCTGAAGATGTCCAGATGGGTTTATAAGGATGAAAATAACAGATTATGTCCTTCCCCTATGATAAGAAATCATTCCAAGTCGGCAATGCTTCCACAACATACCGCCTGCACCAGGACATGTTCTATGGCTGAGAGTTTCTAACAATCAAGAGCAAAGGTGAGTAGGACTCTGAATACAGTACGAGCTCTTATTGCAGAATGAGAGGGTGCCTCCAGGAAAGAGGGTTTGATCCAACCAGCAAAGTCCTTTGGTATCACAGGCAACATGGCAAGGGAAAACTTCAGGTAATGGTTTGGGCTGACCATGAGCTGTACTTCAGCACTGAGGTCCATTCTGATTGGGAAGAACACAAATTGATTAGTCTTGTGCTGACAGATCTTTCCATTTGTTGAGTACCTATACAAACCATCACAGGAAAAGCCAAACTGGCCACAGAGTGGACTTTCTTCCACAATGAGTGTATAATCCTGGGTGGAAAAGAAGGTTGAACGAATGATAAATGACATACACATCGAGGCTACATTGGGTGCTGCAGTTTTCTTATGTTTCCAAGCCAGCAGGAA
>NW_009970725.1:9934374-9959739 GCF_000747805.2 Chaetura pelagica
AGCTGATTATTTTTATAAAGAGTTATGAGGTGTTTTCTCAAGAGTTTTAGCAGAGAAAGGAGAGAATTATGAGTTCTAGTTCTGCTGGGAGTAATTGTAGCAATGATGTGAGCTCCAAACCAGGTGCTTTTCCCTAGGCCCCACCAGGCTTGCAGTGACTGGGTCCCCTCTCCTTTTCAGCCTGGAAGAGAAACTCTGTTTTCTCTTCTCAGAAACCCAGAGGCTGTGGGAGAAACCTCTCCTTCCAGCTGCAGTAGACCTTTTCAGCAAACCTTTTGACAAACTCTGAATTTTAAACAGCTCAGTCTTAATGGTCAATGGAAGACCATGAAGGTCTCAGGGAAGAGGTCACTGGGGCTTCCTGCTGCTGCCTCGTGGGGCTGGAAGCCACATGCAAACGCAGCAGATGAGCACTTGCAGGCAGTATCTTGATGTGGACATTGATGCAGAATGATATTGAGCACAAATGCTACTCTGTATAGTGAAGTCTCAACAGGAGAACCCGGAGACATTCTTGGTGGATCAGTGCTGCAGGGGTGGCCTGATGCCTTTGCCAAAGGTACAGAGCAGGGGTGAGCAGCCCTTTGTTAAGCTAGGTCTTCTCGACAGGAGTGATGAAGAGTAACCAAACAGCCTTACAGTTCAAGTTGTGCTCTACACAAAGCTAATGCAGAAGCCACTTGTATTGATTATTCTAACCCTGCACAGCCTGTGCAGATCCTATTTTAGGTCTTGATTTTGAGGCTTAATAAGTACAAATGACACAGGTTTGTTCTTGTACATTAAGCTTGCCACTACATGCAATTTCTAATTTGGCTCCCTAACTAGCAACACTGAATGTCTTTTCACCTTTGGAGGATAAAAATATGGAGAAGTATTAGGCTTTGTTTTCACCACACCCTTTTCCTTAATTTCTTCCCCTGTATTTTGGATTTGGAATACACTAGAAGACTCTCAGTTTTGGGTAGAAGTTTGCGTTAAAACTGTGCTTGATGTTACTACTGGTAGCAAGCAGCTTGTCTCTCTAGTCTGAGTGAAGGCAGAGACAAACTGCTGAGCAGCTGTTCCTCCTGGATCACTGTGCTTGTAATGATAAATTTGCTTTGTATGTTGATGGTAGGCGAATGCTAGGCTTTGACAATGAGGACTCTCCACCAGGAGGAAGAGATAGATAGCATAGTGCCCAGGACAGCACTGTGTTTGTGTACCCAACAGTAGAGATGTTTGCAGTGCTCTGGTGTCTCTCTGTCCCGGTAACACACACCAACTTTCTGTGGGAAGCATCTGCTTGATATCCTAAAGCCTTGACATAACCAAATGTTTGGCTGTTTGGCAGGATCTACGAACTGGATGTTACCAACCTATTCACTGGTCAGTGTCACCTGCTAGGAATGCTTACTAGGGATGTCAGCCCTGCAGGACACAGAATCAAGCAGAAGTCAGTGACTAAGCTGTGAGTTTGGGAAATGGGAGTAACATCCTACTGTTCTCCCTTGTTGTATGTCTGACTACTTGCTTTCCCATGAGAAAGTCAGAGCAATCTTTAACAATCTGCTGTCCCTGAAGGAGCAGAAGAGCAGAACCTGGCTTTGGCTGTGGTTGAGCTGCAAGTTAAATTTTCTCCCATGTAATATCTTCCTTCAAAGGATGTTTGTTAGGTTGTGAAGTCATATTACACTCTGCTTGTCTGAATAAGTGAGTTGGAGGCAAGAGTCTTCTGTAACCAGGGCATTTGGAAAAGGGCAGGAAAAATATATGCTGGGTTTTAATTTAATTTCCCATTTTTCCCTGATGAGTTCTGCCATGAGAAACAAAAAAAAATCTGGGAGAAAGCTGAAAAAAGCTGTTTATTATGATATTGTTATTGCTGTACTTTAATCTTCAGAAATGCTTTCTGAGACTAATAACTATTTCAGAAATAATAACTTGATTTTAAAACTTGCAGTAGTAAGCTACTCCAATTCCCATATGCCACTGGCTGTGTTACTGCTGGTCCTTGGTCCTGTGTAGTTAAATATATTGCAATGAAGATGCATAGAGCCATCAACTCCATTTTTCAAGGTTTGTCTTCAGAAATATGTGTTTCTTTTATATCTGTGCACTATCAGGAGGTCTTTGTACTATCCCTGAGCCCTGTGGATTTTTGTTTGCAAGACAGCAGTGTTTATACTTGCTATTTTTAAAATTTAATTTTTCACCTATTTTAGAGAAGCGTCAACAGGTAAAAATACACTTAATCATTTCAATGACCAGCACAGTTGCTGAATATTATCAGATATATCTGTCACTGTTTAAGACTCCAGGATTATGCTTCCTTATTTTATAAATACATCTAGCAACAGTTTCTGTGAGGTAAATGCACACACGTGCACATATCTCTCTATGTATGTGCTAACGTATCATTCTTAGAAGTGTAAATATAGTTTTATTTCAATAAAGAAATAAATCCACAGACACTTCAGATTTCACCAGTATTTATTTTCCCTGTAAATCAGGAAGAAAACCAGCTATTCTTCTGCATAATTTCAATTTCTAAACATTCACGTCTACCCACAGTAGAAATGCATATTAGGACACATTCAGAAAAAAGACAGCCAAAAATCTCATCATGCTGAGGTTGTTCAGAAAGCATCAATTCTGCAGTACTTTCAAATAGGACTTGTGATCTACAGCTTCATGTTGCAAAATCATATCTTGGCTGGATGAGCTTAATTTTTCTTTATATAATAATAAAAATATTATTTAAAATGAGTATAAATGCAAATGAGAGCTACTTTTGTGGCCTTTTTGCACAGCTATAGAAGAGTGAAAGGGTTTTCATCTGAATCAGAGCGGACACATCATGGCATTGTTGAGAGAGAGAAGCCCATGAAGTTACTGCTTGTCCTTCACATGTGCAAACTCACCAGTTTGGACATGCCTGGCCCTGGCATGTGCATACATGTGCCCACACACAGACACACGTCTTCTCCCAGGCATAGTTCTGTCAACAATGAATCCAAGGCATGACCAGCACTGTCAAAAAGCTGCAGCAATATGTGGTAGAGCCGTATTACCATTTTATATTGTGTATAACACATGACATCATTAACAAGTGTTTTGGGGAACCCCACTAAGGAAGTATTGCTCAGAAGCACAAAACTGTAGGAAGTGCTATTGTTACTATTCTAGAAAACATGCTTGGAAAATCAGAATATTTTATTCCAATCTATTATTTTTACTATCTATTTATTACTTGCATTGCCATAGCAACTAGGAGCTCAGTCATAGACAAAACCCCCTCTCTGATAGGAACTGCACAAACAAGAAAAACAGACGAGGAGCTCGTATTTGCATTAGTAAAGACTTCTTAATTTAAGAAGGTCTCTGAGATTACGTATGCAACTGCAGACGATAAATGTAAAGAAAGTTCCAGTATAAACAGATAAATAAAACCACAAGCAGAACCTCTGTGGTAACTTGGCTGTCCACTGAAACTCTGTGGAGAAATGCTGGCATTACCAGCAGACCTTGAACCATGCCCTTAAGGAAATAAATTCAGGCTCAATCAAGCTGAGAAGGAAGGACCAGCCAAGGACCTCACACCACAGCACCTCTGCATTTACTGGGTGGATGGTTAGTGGGTATGTCCCTGCTGATCCATCTGAGCACAACCTCCTCGTGTGAGGAAAGCTATGCAACACTCTTTGGTACCGTTTTCAGGCTTTAATGGACCTGGCATCTGGAAATATCTCCCCATTATTTTATCATTGACCTAAGAGAAACTTCACATTTGTTAAGCAGGAAAGTTGTCAACCCTCCATAAGAAACTATCGGTCTCTGAATCCCATAGGGAGGCACTACCAAAAGAACCATGATTACACAAAGTAACAACCTTCCTAAATTCTCCTGCATTTCTGGGAGTATTGATTCCTAGCATGGTGCTGAGCTGTGTAATATGAATGCTATTTTACATTCCAGAAATGCTTGCTCTGTTAATGCCTTGAAATCTTCCTTCAATTTTTAGTGCCCTAAGAGGAAGCTGATTAACTCCTTCCCTTCCCTTCCTTCAGTATCTCTTTATTTTAGTTTCCCATTTTTTTTTTTTTTTTTTCTTTCTCTTGTTTTTAGCCTATTTTTCTGCAGTGTGTTACTGGCACAACTCACTGCCAAAGGAAGGCACAATTTATTTTGTCATCTTAATGCAGGGATTTTGCATGATGCATGTAGTTTTGTATGATTTCAAAAGAAATACAAGACAACATGTATGTGCTAATTAAACACTCCATATTAATCACGTTGCAGTGTATGGCCCTGGTAACTCTGGCAGCTGTAAGAAGAGTCCTGAGGGAGGCATATTTATTTAGGCTCAATTGCTCTAAGGATCTTTGCAGGCAGGCCATTCTTTTTTTTTTTTTTTTTTTTTTTTTTTTTTTTTTTCTGAAGGCACTATGCTACTGGGGGATGTGTTCTTGTCTATTAGTCTAACATGGACAGCCCATTGCCCCTGATCCTTTTCTCTCCACACTAAATTGCTGATAAATCTTCCTGGTCACCCTGTAAAGTAGAAGAGATAACAAAAATTGTAGTGTTACCAGCCAACAAAACCTTAAAAGGCAGGAGTGTCTGCAGTATTGTTGCAGAAGAGGGATTCAGCTTGGTGCAAAGACCTGCTGTTTGCAAGCAGTTACACTTATCAACCAGGAGAAATGGGAAGGCAGGGGCTTGTCTCATCCATCCCACGTGAGCTGCAGTGCCTGGAGCCTGGCTTTGTGCATGGGCACAGGTGGCCAGGGCTGCAGGTTGCACCTGGGTTTCTAGGAGCCATCTCTACAGGTTACAAACCTGTTAAAGGCACCTTTTGAATCTGGAGTGGGGTCTAAGCTTTCCGCAAAGTTGTCATCAGGGAGATTTGCTAATTTTCTTCTCCTTCTGAACAAATATGGATATATAAAAAATTTGATTTCACTTTCTGATTAGACACAGTGCTTACATAAACAGACTGGGCTCCTCTGCTTGAAAAGCAGAGTGCTTTGGATACTATAAGGACTATCACAGGTTTTGTCTATTCCATATGGTAAAATATACATATCAGAAAAAAAAGAAAGTTAATGAAAAACATTGCCATCATGAGTGAGGGAATGCAAACCTCTGAGTTTTGTTCAGTCCCTACTTGGACAAAATGCCTGTTTCTGTGTATGAGTCTTTTTAAGACAAATGCCCAGTTTGCTATGAATGGGTAAATCAATGGGAAATTAATTCAGATTTGATGCCAGGTCAAATGATGATATTTAGCTCTCATAGATTTGTATCTACATGCATCTACAGATAGAGTAGCTGAAGTCTCAAATGCTGTCATTTGTCGCTGTAGGATCTTCACATTCAGCCTAGAGGATGGGACCCTAAAGTCTCCCTAAATACTCAGCGGACTTTTCAGCAGCACCTGAATTTCAGTCAGGTGAATAGCACTCACCTGAGCAAGGAGGGGTGAATGAGGGCACAGGCTGCATGTGCTGCACAGTTCAACTTTAACAGGGTGAGATGAAGACCCTTTTCTTCCAGCTACCTTATGCATCCATGCCTGGACCACCTTTTATGAATAGTTTTAGTAGGGTGATTCAACAGAAAAACTAGGAGGCCAACATGCTAACAGCTTTGGAAGATACTTGGTAAGACCCTTTTGACTGTAGGCATTGACCCAGCTCTGACTCTGGAAAAAAAATTGCGTATCAGCTGTACTAAGCTGTTACATTAGAGTATTTGGAGATTATCTGGTATGCTTGGTTACAGAGTCCTGTACCTGAGCTGTTACCAACATATCTTTGAGTTTCAGTCATTTCCATCTTTATCTTTATAGAGATAATGATGGCTGATGGGTATTTTATACCTGAACACAGGCCAATGCTGCCAGTATCAGCTCAGTAGTTCTTTCCCTCTGGAGCCCAGACTCTGTCTTCACCACACAGTACCACCAGCTGAGGAACTGATTCAGAAGTGATGCCTCTTCCTACTTTATCTTGCATTAATTAAGCTTTCTTTTGCTCCCTAAGCTACAGTTGAGTAAATTCCTTTCCTTACCAGCAAAGACAGGATAGCTGTCTCTGTCGGCGCTTGGCCACACCCCGTCGGCTTCAGGCAAAGGATGTTAATTCACATCTCTTCTGATTTTGGGCCTGAGTGCCTGTTTCTGCCAAGTGTGCTGTGGGAACAGGTGTTAAATGTTACTGTCACTTACAGTATATGAAAGATGATAAATACTGTAGAGACAAGCTGTGAAGAATGAAGACAAGAAGCTGATGTTTGGTGTGAATGAAGAGGGGGAAGGCTGTGAAAAGTGAAATCACATGCTCCGAGCAAAAGGCTAGGAAAGTTTTCTTCACTGTAATGTTATGAATGGAAATAGGTAGCAATGTTATATTTGTCAAATTTGTAGAAGGGGATGTTAGTCAAGATGGGAGATAGTGAGAGCCTGGGGGAGTGATTTAGGTTATGAATGAGAATAGAAGTGTGTAACTTATAACTGTAATGTAAAAAGAGGGGCTAAGAATCAACTGAGTATTAAGCTAAAGGCTGTGCCAAGGCTATGGACCTTGAGGAGCTGGAGAAGCGGAAAGGTAGTGGTATTTCCATAGTGACAGAGAATAGGGGAAAATGTTCGAGGGAAAGACGAGGAGCCCTACTCTGAGCATGTCATTCTTAAGCAGATGGGTAAAACATGGAGCAGGTACTTTATTTATTTATTTTGCAGATTAAATTATATCAAATTTGATTATCTGTATAATTATCTGTAAATGAATTATCTGGAGACAACATGAAAAGAAACAGAGACAGAGACCAGGTGTAGAAGGCTTCTGTAGAACACTGGTGTGAAGAATGAGGAAAATCCTTCGAAAGGAATGCTGAAAGCACAGTTACAGGGAAAAGAGCAGAATCAAGACACAGATGAGTTAAACCAAGTCCATAGAGAGCAGCTTTCCAAGATGAAGTCTTTCAGGCTGGTTGGAGAGAGTGACAAAGGCTGTTCTGGCTGATCTATGGCAGAAGGAATTAAGTGTGCTATCAACATGGGCCTTGAAGATGCAGAGCATAGGCAAAGAAAGCCGAAAAGAGACAAAGAGAGAGAAAGGAGTCTAAAATTGTTAGAAATAGTGAAAAAGCTTGGTGAGGAAGAAGGGGAAGAAGGTGCCTGAGCAGAAGTTTCCCTGCAACCCATGGTGAGATGGCAGCTGTCCCCCTGCACTCATAGAGGAACATTCTCTGAAGGTGCCAGGAAGGCTGAACTTGCCAGTGGACTCAGATTTTGTGGCCAGTGGACTCTTTGTCTCAACCCAGGAGCTTTGTCCTCCTCATCCCAGAGTATGTGTGTGTGAGTTGAGTGAACAGCCACGGGGCTGCTCCTTTGTTGTCATGTTGTCTCAAACCATGACAGCTTCTTCTTACATTTATCTTCAATATTCTACTGCCCTGCTCATCATCTATCCTAGAAGTACCTGGCAACATGCTCTGCACTGTGTATGGAACTCAGCCACACAGCAACTCTACCTTCCAAGCTTATCTGTTTCTGCAGCTTCTGCTTCAGCAAGCACACTGTAGAAGGAAAACACGTTCTTTCCTCTTGTCTCGGGAGGCAGAACTGGCTTATGTGTGTGTGTAAGTTGAGTGAGCTGCCATGGGGCTGTTCCTTTGTTGTCATGTTGGGCACAAACCATGACAAGCTGCGTGTAGAAAACAAAGAATAACAAATGTGTAACACCTCAGACCTTCATATATATATTTATATATATATATATGTATGAAATGTGGGAAATATACCTAGCTAGAAATACGAGCTACATGGCTTCTCAATGGGTTAGAATTTTTGCTGAGATCCTTGAAAACTCTGAAGGACATTCTTTTTCTGAATCTTGATGATGTAGCTGACATCAACAAATAACTTGCCAAGCCAGATACTGTATGTATGACAAGTGTCACTGTCATTTTCCAATTAAGAACATTTTTCCTCCATTAAAAGCACAATTTTTTACTTTCAGTGGAACGAATACCCTTAGTCATCTAATGTGTTCTCGTAATGTAGCCTTTCTGTCAAAAACTGGCTTTCAGCTACATTAGAGGTTTAATTAAAGTGCTTTTCTTTGTTGTTTACTCCTCTGAATTTCTCATGGGCAGTTTCAAGACTTCTTGTGGATGTGATCCTTATTTACACAGGGATTGTTTGATAATACTACATCACTGCAACTGAGAAATAAATCTCATGTATATAGTACTGTTGGCCCATTCTTCATGGGCAGTTAACTCTGTAAACCAGCTTGATTGTAGATGAGAACTCAAAGTGTCAAGTCAGCTCCATGTGTTGCGATGTCTCTTTTTCTGCTTTTTGATGTTCTTACTTTGAAGATGCTTCATTTCTTTTCACCTTAGGGAATGTCAGCAGAAACACAAATAAATGGAGTTACTGTAGATGAGAGAGTTAACACTTGTCAGCTGAATTACATCTGCGCACCTCAAGAAAGCCTTCAGTCCTCCCCACCACTGAACTAGAAGGCATTAACCTCTGCCTGTATCTAACCGTTGTGTTTTATTCTATGCTTACCACAGACTAGTGGGAGTCCCAGAACCAGTTTTTTCAGGTCGTCTGACAAGGGTTAGCCGTTAATTCATAGTGAACTGGTCTCTTGTCATCATGTATAGTACCATAGCCAAAGCACATGCAGGCTGCAGGGTATTTATTTTCCTGGGATTAGGTCTTCTTGCCCAGTGGTGGAGACACATTGGGACCATGCTCACAAAATCAGCCACTATTTCTTTTGGTAGTACCTCATAATATCTTGCTTTAAAACTCTTGCAGTGGTCAAAATATAAGTAAGTCATCATCCCAGGCCCCAAACCAGTCACCTTGTTCCTCATGCCTGAATATAATGGCCTTATTTACCACTTAGGAGAGATTTGTCCTTACTGTTATGAAGATGAGTTAGGAAGTTATTGGAAACCTCTTATTTTGAGAGGTGCAAAAGAAGAAAGTTGATGAACTTGTACAAAACTGGGCTTCACAATGGTTACATCTATGCCAGGAAAATAAATGGTGCCGAGGAAGGCTCCAGGGTACAAGCATCTGAGCATCCGTGTTGTTATTGATGTAACAGCCCATGAACAGCACACTTGTGACCCACAGATAATAACAGCTTGCAGCCAACTCATGGAGTGATTCAGGAGCTAGTAATTCCCAAAAGGCAGCTTGTCCTCTTGGAGGCTAGGAGAATTTAACAGCACAGACATGGCTAGTCTCTACCTGTAGGTCTCAGGGCCAGAGTGCAGGCTGAGGCAAATTTAATTAACTAATATGAAGAAGCCTTACAGCATTATACATTATAAGCGTCAGGAAAATCTAGAAGAGGAGTAAGTTGTCTGTTGGTTGCTCATCAGTGAAAAGGCGAGCTGAGTCAGTTGGTGGTGGAGATAAGGACAGAACTCTTCACAAAGGAATCTGTATTAGGGCAGACGTCATTTCTTGAATATATTTTTTTAATGTCCAAACATTTCTTCTAGAGATGAATCATCATCCTTATTGAGTTTCATACAAGACACAAACTTCTTCATTTTACAGCTCCTGCAGTAAGAAAATATTAAGTAAATAAGCTTGTGGGTAAAACATACCAACAGTTTAATGCCTTTCCCCCCCTATTTGTTTCCTGAGGTTAGCAATCTTTAAAGAACAAGCTAAGAGAAACAAAGGGTCTGCAATCTCCAATGTGATATTTTACAGACTTACTAGTTTAGAAGGATGGTTTCATCCTTTCTAATTGATGGTTAAAAGGAAGAAGTCTGTTAGAAGTTTACACTGCCTTTTAAAAATGAACTCTAAAAAGTGCTTGAGGGATAGGTGAATTGACTTGAAACCTGGACACACCTTTAAGGGACCCTTGAAAAGTTAGATTATATTTAATTTTTCTTTTGCTTGAATAGGTTGGAATAAAGGAACTTTTACATGATCCTCCCTGCTAAGTGATTTAGCCTGACAAATATCATCACTGAATGCTGATTGATAGCCTCATGGTATGAAAAAGGCCCTCAAATGATGGCCTGAAGCAAAGTGGTCAGCTACGTACAGGAAAAAAAGAATTTCTTAAACAAAAAGAGACAGGTTGTTCTAACAATTCCAATGTAATTATTACTTGTTACATGTTGACTAAAGCATACCTTATTGAGTATTATATCCAAACACAAATATGCACATAAACAAAATTAGGTATAGTTCCTAGGCTTAAGAAAAGAGTGGGGCAAGAAGTTATATTGTGACCAAGACATTTGAAAAGGAATTTGAATTTGGGATCTTCCACCTGTGAATTTCAAAATAGAGATTTTTACTCATAAGACAAAAGCTTATAGTTCTCTGGAGGTCTGGACCTCTGGAGATGTCTCAGTATGGAAAAAACACTAAAATGCCAACATTTTTTTGAGAACCTGAGTCTTCTTGAAATGTATCCAGCCTATATAGCTTGTTGGTTTTATACTTTTGTACATAGTACATCAAAAACCAGCTCAACTGCAACTGCATTGCAATCCATTGCTGAGGTTTACTAACAAAAGGTATGGGTCGGTGTCTGGACACACTTTAGTTTTGCACCTTTGCCTTCCCACCAATACCAGTGGTAGTGAGATAACCCCTGATTTGCAGCTCTCAAGCAATTGCAAGCCATCCTTCCTGCTGTAGCAAAGTTTCAAGCCTCTTTTACTAACACTCAGGAAAGCATATCTGAAATTCTTGCCTGCTTTATGTCAAAGCTGCATCTGCTAGGAGAGTTTTATCTATGAAAAAGTGAATGAGGTTTCAGATAACCTTTGTGACAGACTCTTAAACTATATGTAGGTTCACAGTGTTAGGAAGCTGTGAGGTAAATTTAGATTAGTGTGGACTAAATATAAATATATTGCTTGCTTCCCTGAGCAGTTGATGTGAAGGGATTAGTTTCCTGCCAGAAATATGAGCGTAAGTCTCTGCTATGCGCTAATGTTTTTGTGGAGCCTGGAGTAAATCACGGAGACATCCAGCCTCAAAGATTGTTGGATGGGACCCTTGGCCTTCACCACCCATTTGTAATGTAGAATAACTATACTTAATTACTGAATAGAGACAGCTCAGAGATGTCTGAATTAGTTTGATGGCTAGAAATATTTTAGCCATTGTACGAGTAATGAAGGAGTCTAGCAGTTACTTTGGCACGCAGAGGCAAGTTTTAGTGGCATGACCTTTGCTGCAATGCATGTCTGTTCTGTCAGCTGCTTAAAAGAAAAAAAAATTGATTTAAACATATGGAGTTAAACAGGACGCTAATATTAAAAGTAACAAGGAAAAATAATAATCACAGAATTAAGATTTTTTAAAGTGAATTAATGGATGTCTTGAGTGAAATGTACAGTTTATGCTTTCCCAGTGCATAACATAAAGTCAAAAGTTTTATATCAGGAAAGAGTAAAGCACCACTTCTTTATTTCTTTAGCTTTTAGGAGGAATATAGAGGAACAGGGAATTCTTCTTAAAAAACTGATGCTGCAGTTTGGCTCATAGGGGCTGCTGACTGAGTTGATAATTTTCATTTCAACCCTCTGTCAGATGATGCTTTTAAACTCAAATGAAACCCACTCCTGTTCAGGAAAGCTCTGAGTCAGATACCCACAGGCCAATATAATATAAGTGCTGTTGACTGCAGTGGGATCTGAGTGTTTGCAGCTGCACCCTTCTTAAGCAGGGATGTTACCCAGAACAGGACCTGAAGGCTGATTTTCCCTGAAGATAACGAGACTATGTAGCTTTCATTGGTATATGAACAAACTCTTGAGTTTGAGTGATTGTCCTAAGTCTGTGTTTCTTGAAATCTAATGTGCTTTGTTGCATTTATGTATTTCTAAAGTTTTCCTTGTAAGTCCCTAGTTATTAAAGCCTATTTTAGGAGTATTTTTCTACATTAACTAGTTTTCACTTGATTAAATTCTGTATCTAAAGGTATACAGAAATTGCAGTGCTGTTATTTAAATTATCTAGGGAAGCAACGTTTGTGCAGTGTTGATTAAAAGATGGCTTAAACAAGTAAGCATACTTTTCCCTTTTTAATATTTTTGTAATTTGCAAGCTAGGGAGAAACCAAACAAACATCCCAGGATATTCATAATGGAAAGTGACAGTGGGAACAATTTGTTCAGAACTGAAAGGCAAGTCAGACTTCATATATCTGTCCAAAGAAGTTGTAGTCACAAAAAGTCATTTTTCTTGATGTTAGCTTTGGCAGTGCAAGTACAGAAAAATAAGACAAGACCCCTCCTTCTGCAGCTCTCTGGGAAGAAGTCTGCAAGGGTTTTTTCCAAGTTTTAACCCAGGGGCTCATAACAAGACATTTGTGTTTTAGGGCAGGTGGGGATGCAAAGCTGAGTCTGAGCATTTCTGAATTTTGAGGAGAACGAATACTTTATTGAGCTGACACACCTGAGTACAGGCTTCTGGGCTATTTTTCATCTCCTACTATTCACACTACACCAAAATAAAAATAACTCTGGTTTGGCTTTTTGTGCAGATAAGAGGAAAAGCAATGCAGAAGCCTAAAGGAGACCTCTCAACAGGCTAATTCTTTGCCATACTTGTAAAATGCAGCACGGCTTCCCTGCGAATATGAATGCAGAGCCTGAAAACGCAGATCAGCATTGCTCATTGCTCCATATTCTGGCCTTCACTTTGTATCCTGGTGATCCAAGCAGGATCAGCAAGCTGTTCCCTTCACAGCAGCTCCAGGGGTGCAGGGAGCCTGTCCTCGGCTGTCCTACGGGGCTCCCCACAACCTGCTGGTCTGCACATCCCAGGAGGGCTGCGGAGATGGGAACAGGGTAGTGGCCGGTGCTGACGAAGGGAGCACAAGCTGGGGGATGCACCTGTCTGAGGCTGCCTTGCTTGAGGGAAGAGAAGTGTAGGCAAAAGGAGGAAACACTTGGTCACAGTTTTATTTGCCAGTATTGGCAGAGACACAAAGACCCTGGGACATCCCAATCTACTGCTATTTACTTCTTGTTGCTCCTCTGGCAAGCAGCAAGCTCATTTCTGGTTTCTTTTGTCTTTGCAGCTGACTTAATCACAGCAGCTCCTACATCCACTGTTGCTCGTTTGGCTATGGTCTTTGAGGTGAATTGTGGATCACACATATATGCTCCACTGTGAGACAAAACAAACCTAATTTTGTGCCTCAGGCGGCAAAGCTGCCTGTACATAACGTCGCTGAATATTACAACTTGTGTTATGGGCTGAGAGCATTGAAAGGGCAGCTCGAGCATGGAAAGGGGGAATGTGGTGGCAACTCCCTCCACTGGCCACCTTGAAAGACCATGAAACATTAAAACAGAACAACTGCAAAAAAGGTTAGAGAAGATGAGAAGGCTGCTCTCCTGGCAAACCTTGAGGGGACTTCTGCTGCTAGTCTGGCAACAATTGAAGGTTGTTTATAGAATGCTCAAGTGAGGTAAACTGTATTCAAAGAAAAGCACTTAGTTTTTCTGCAGCCTGTCTGAAGAAGCACAGGATGTGTCATCTGGCTAACACAGACAAGGAGATATTAAGCCCTGCCTTTAAACTACCCACTTACACAAAAGTAAAATATAAGCAACATTATAGTGAGATAAATAATTAAGGAAGGAAATAAAAAACAACAACCCACAGTGCTGTCCGATGCAAAATGTTCCTGCTGTTAGTGGAATTCTACCTGTGCTGAGTGTCCGTCCTTTAAGAGGAGTATCCAGTTCTAGGAAAATACATGAATGGGCTGAAGCACCACAGGTTCAGAAGGGGGAATGATGCGTGCTCAACTCTGTTTAAAATTTCTTTCCTTGTGTCCCTCTTTCCAGCCTTTGCTGGTATAAAACCAGTCAGTGGTGAAGCTTTTTTAGTTGAATGTTGGATGATACAGATATACACATCAACACCCAGAAAACCTAACCTACAAGGCTTAGTCTAGTTGCCTGTTGCATGTTTTCTTCAGTTGCTGCCAGTGAATTTCAATGAGTGTTGCACATCTGACATGAGAGAAATGATTTATTATCACACATATTCTTATGTAAATTAGAAGAAACTAGAGGTAGATCACTGCTCAGGGACAAACTAACCTGAACTCTTCGTGCAGGAACCTGTTTTGATTCATATAGAAGGATTTTAGGAGATGAGAAGCAGACTGCTGGGCCTTATTTTATGGTGAAGGAGTGGCACATGCCTCCTCAGTTTGTTTAGCATGGGTGCTTTACTCAGAGACTTGCACCGCCAGAACTTCAGTGAATATAGATCAGGGATTACTGATTTATCACAGCTGAGGATTTTGCCCTGTGCCTTCTCCTTTGCCGTGTGCTCAGTAGTTGAATGAACACTTTTCACGAGGCCCCGTTATTTGGCTCAAGTGTATGGGTACAGAAAAATGACAGGAGAATTTTCAAGTTTTAAACCCTACTCTTTATACATAGTGAAATCTCCAAGAGTGCACTTACAGACTGAGCTAACTCTTTCCTGGCAGAGGCACTAGTTCTTGCTCCATGTGCTGAACCCACCTGTTGTGAAGGTTATGGTAGTTGTCACGGCTGATGTCCTTCATAATTTCTAGACCAGGAAATCAACTGTAAAGTGGATTGAAGTACTCAATAAATAATAAATGACACCTTTTGTGCCTTCTAAACTCACTCGGACTGTTGTGTGATCCAGTAGCAGGAAGACAATCCCTACTGCCTAAGGAATTAAAATGACACTGTGCAAAATCTAATACTTACAAAGTAGGACCTTACGCCTCAGAATTTGAGGATAAAAATAAATTACCTGAATTAATCTGTCCTCACAGCTAAAAGACAAAATGGTTGCCTTACTTTGGATGTATAATTGCTTAAAGTTAATTTTTACTGATGATTGTTTATTCAGCTAGTAAGAGTGCAAGAGCCCGAGCTTACATGTCCCTGAATCTGGTCTAGAGTGGTTTGGAGAGGGCTCCAGACAACATCTCTTCAGCTGAAACTCACACAACCGGGCTTAGGGAGGACATTGCTTTCCAGAGACTTTGTCTTTTTACAACTGTTGTATGAGATAAAGGACCATAGGCAGCATTACAAGGCCGTGAATCTCATGTTTAATGAGCCCATAAGTGACATGCTGGTTAAATTATTCTGTGGATTTTGCACAACAGGATGGCTGTATTGATGTTTTTGCATTGTGGTGCAGCATTGGAAAGTTCAGAGTTATAGTGCTAAGGATAGTCTGCAAACTGTGTATCAAAGGCCAAAAGACATGTTAAATAAAGACAAGTGTGAAAAGAAGAAAGGAAAACCTTACTTTAAGAACTTTAAAATGTACAAGTATTGCTCAACTTGAACAAATGAAATATTTTTTTCAATTAAATAGAAATGAACCATATGTACTGTTCAGAAGAGGAAGCAGATAAAGCACAGCATTTCAAAACAAGCAGCTGTTCAAATATAAATTTCCTGTTTATTGAGATTTCAGTTGTATCATAGTAAAGGTCTCAGAGTGGCTGAGCAAGTCAATCATTATATACCTTGTTAGTGTGACAGCCCCTTGTGTATTGTTTGACTGGAAATAAAACACAAATACCCCAAGCCCCAACTGTGCCTGCTTCATGGTGCACAAATCTATTGTGTGTCATGCCACTTAGAGTTTTGATGGCAGGCTACCAAATGGCATAGGAAAATACACAATCAAGCCTTCATTTTCATAAATGAAATTAAACTATACACAGAAAATACGGAACAGAAGTGTTTTCATTAGTGCTATTTCAAGGGTCCATCACTCAAAATGGAGAATTTTGCAAGCATCACTGAACGCTGGATTACATATGCAAATGGTGAGTTTCCCCAGTGTATAATATTTTCTTTTTGGTGGTCTTTTTGTAATAATAAACCTGTGAAAAATTATTGCAAAATTATGTGGATTGACAAGGAGAGATCCCTACCACCAGCTGCTGGTGTGCTTCAAGGGCTTCCTTCACAAAAGCCTCCTTGGAGGTGTGTCTATGTTAGACATATTTAAACCAAAATGGGTGGCTTCCAAAGTCAACAATATAATCAGAATGTATGCCAAAATGAAGTTTGGGTTAGCAGTTATCTGCAAGCCCCATGTTTTCTTTACCTAATTATTTGCACTTACGAAACATCTAAAAATAATTGACTTAATTTTGTTGTGCATTGAACAGAGCAAAAGCAAAAAAAGGGAGGTTGTAGGGAGAGGGGAATTGGCCTCTTCTCCCAAGTGAATAATGACAGGACAAGAGGAAATGGCCAAAAGATGCAGCAGGGGAGGTTTAAACTGGATATTAGAAAGAATTTATTTACTGAAAGAGTGGTTGGACAGTGGAACAGGCTGCCCAGGGAGGTGGTGGCGTCACCATTCTTGGAGGTATTAGAAGAAATATAGATATAGTGCTTAAGCACTGAACAGGTAAATTAGGCTATGGTAGAGGGTTTTAGGTTATGGTCAGACTTGAGGATCTTCAAGGTCCCTTCCAACCAGGATGCTCCTATGATTCTATGATTCTATCTAAACTGGCATGTACACTGTGCTAGGCAAAGTGAAGATTTTGAGCAAAAGAATAGAAACAGACATGCCCTCAAGATAATATTTCCCCCCTCCTCACCTGCATCACTTTGGGATCTAACAAAACAGGCAACTTTAAGAATTAGATTTTTCTACTAGACTTGGAGAGAAATTAATCTGGTACTGTGTAGTAGAAAAAGTTGTCCAGTAACTTTTAGGTTAAGCTGGACCTTGTCAGCATTATCATTCTCTATTTCCACCATTACATTTCTTTCAAAACTTGAAACATCTGTTTGTTTTATTTCATTGAGCCTAGGAAGTCCCATGACTAAAATCATGCCTAACTTAGGAAAGTTGATCCCCAGAGAGGGTTCTCTGCAACACTGCATGGAATAGGAGGAAAAGAGAACAACTGAACCAAAGCAATATCGTGTGGGATCCAGTTGGCTGAACCTGAGCACTGAACATGTTTTTAAGTGCCAGGTGCACAGTGATGCAGTCCTGGAGCAAGTGACATGTTTCCTGTCTTTGTCTCTGGGAAGAATTCACATGAAAGTCTCCAAGGGAAGCTCCTGTTGTCGTGTTCTTCACAAAGTTTTGTTTTGATACAGGCTTTTTTCCTTTGTGCTGCTGAAGGTCAGCCCCATAAAAGAATATAATGAAAACAGTTGGGCCAAGCACCGGCACAGATGTGTAGCTGAAATCATGGATGACTATTGAGAAGTCTCCTCTTCTGAGGCTCCAGCAGTACTATGATACAATCAACAGCAAGTCATGGGAC
Organism: Chaetura pelagica; assembly: GCF_000747805.2. Taxonomy (NCBI): domain Eukaryota; kingdom Metazoa; phylum Chordata; class Aves; order Apodiformes; family Apodidae; genus Chaetura; species Chaetura pelagica. Next base: position 9,951,690 of record NW_009970725.1, read on the forward strand.
TTTCAGAGTTAATTGGAGAATGCAGACGTTCATATCTTGCTGCTAACAGGAATGAGGAGCCTAATTCCTTTAAATGCCCTGGGTAAAATCCCAGCTATAATTCTTACTTGAGACAGAAGGTAAAAATGCTCAAACTTAGCCCCAGAGTATAAATGAAAGTCACTGGTTGTGTGGTGTCATATGTGTATTCTGACTGGCAACGTAGTCTGGAAAAAAAAGGATCTTTCCATTAATTAAAATTAAATTTGCACTGATAAAGATGTTTTCCCTGCAAGTTGTTTTCTTCTAACTGTTCCACTGGAGGTGAGTGTTCTGGGAGGGAGCACAACGATACCAACTCCAAATTGAATGGCAATATTGGACATTTTTAGTTGCTCTTCCTCAGCAGTGTGTTATGATTAACATTTTTACAATTTTAGGCTGAATTGCTCATACTTTTTAATTTTTTTAATTTTTTTTTTTCTTGGGTAAAAAAGTGTTAGCTAGACTTTTAAGGGCTGGAGAACAGGCTCAGGGAGAACTTTTTTATACACTTGAAGTTAACTTAAAAGAGGAAAGCATTGATCCTTAATAAAGAAATTTCTACTGGATATTTCCAGTCTTTATACTTTGAGGAGTTATTTTAGCTTAAAACAGTATTCAGAATAAATGGATATGGATGGTAGAGCAGCTTGCTGAATGCTTATTCTGGTCAAATGAACGTTTTCTGCTGCAGCTCGCTGTTCTTCCTGCTTTAGGCCATGAGTATTGCTCTGAGTAGTTACTACCAATAATCTTTTTCTAGTCAGCAGTTGCTATCTGCTAACCCAAACCTCTTTCAATGATAGACAGGTAATGCTTCAGACCTCCAGGAGTTATGAATCAACATGGCTGCATTGACTGTACTGAGGACTACTCATCTAAACCAGCTGACCCTGTTTATGATTACAGCTTGAGCCTAGCACACTTAAAAAGGCTGTAGATGTGATATAATGAAAGCCCTCAAGCTACTAATACTTCTCCTTTACTGGAGGGAAAAAAACCACATTCCCTCTTTTCACCATTCACTTTGTGGTTCTCAACACTGCACATTCATTTGCAGAATTAATCTTCTGATGGCAAAAAATCCAATAGTATTTAAGCTGTCTGTCAAAACCTCCTTTCCCCTCCTTGTACTCTGTTTTCAGCTCATGGGAGGCCACAGAAGAACTTCCATTATGGCCAGCAGCTCTGAGATTGAACTCTCTGGTACTCCTGATGAAGGTCCCCCTTCTCACATTTTCCCCAGCACCTTCCTTCTTCAGGATAGATTTCTATGAAGTTAAATTCCTTTAAAAAAGCACACTGTAAATAAGCAGTCAAATGAAAAAGAACCACTTTCTTCAATTTACTTCAAAGGGTGCAAGTGGATGTTTCTCAACTCCATCGACCCTGGTTACATGTTTTGCTCTTTTTACAGAATGTAAAAGAAACAAAGGGATACAGAGAGCCCCAGATGAGTCAGTTTTGTTGAATTTAAACCTAATCCAGAAATTTGCTGCTGTGACTACAGTTTTGCTTCTTACATAGAAAAGTGGGCCTCAGATATGACCTCACAAACAATATAAAACCACTCTGTGCAACTTCATTATTCACTGTGTCTCAGGAGGATGGCATCATCATCTAGCTCAAGAAACTGAACAGCAGATGGTACGCTGCAGATTTGCATGTTTGCACCACTTATTAGTTTATAGAATTAAGACAGCAGATTTTAAGATATAAAAAAATATTTTCCCTAGAAGTGACAATGAAGTGGTTTTTGTCTCTCCCTCTCTTATGCATAGACTTCTCTATGTGATTGTGCTGCAAAGGGCCTCTTCTGAGATGTTAGCTCATTTTTTAATATTTAACAGCAGTGGTTACTCATTTGTATGAAGAGATATAATTCTCCCTATGATGATTGATTCTGTCTCCACATAGTATTCTTCTTATAGAATGAAGAAAGAATTATGAAAATATAAATGAATACTTTAAGTGTTTCATTACTTGGTATCCCCAACCCTGAGAAAGATCCGTTGGTAAAATACTTTTTTTTGACAGGGCTGTTTGCTCTCTGCATCTCAGAGGGAGCTGGCTACTTCAGGAACACTGGTGCTGCTGACGGAAGATCCCAGAAGAGGGTATCTGAGTTCTCAGCTCTTTGTTCTTGCCTCTATTTCTGGTTTTCTGGACACAATAGTTTTCCCACACACAATTTGAGAGCAAATGAAAAGGATAACAAAGTGTTTCTGGTTGACTATTGGTGCATTTGATCCCATTTTACTCAAGAAGAGACACTACAATTTGGTATGGGATGGATACGAGTATTTTTAAGATAGAATAAAATGATCTGTGGAAAATATCAGATTGACAGCTCTGGGAAGTGAAGACTTGTACTCATTCAGTCAACTGAACATGAGATATAACTGTGCAGTCCCCTCTCTCCTTATTGCATTGAGATGCTGCAGTTCTTTATTAGAGAAATCCCTGCAGGTCAGGATTTGTGCTGGGTTGCTGTTCGGCTTCTCTGAGAAGGAGTCCACCAGGGGACTAGTATCTTGACTGGGCAGAAGAATATTGATTTGGTGTTACTGCATGTCCTGAGCTTCTCTGGACAAGCAGGGGCTTGGGGGCTTGTACTTCAATGTGGATCCCAAGCTACCATTGCTGAATCTTTCAAAAAACCTCTTCCTGCTCACCACACCACATGAAGGTGTTTAAGCCTCACATATATGAGGAGGAAGGAATACTGAATTCTTAAGCCTTGCAAATGCAGATCACAAACATTAATTCTATATTTTAAGGGATTACATATTTTAAAGTGTTTTTAAGAGCTTATCAGTCCTTCAGACCTTACATTTGACCAAAACCAAATTTGACATGGCTGTTTTTTATTTTGTAGGATTTTCTTTAAAGGAAAAAAACAACAACTTTGAAACGCTCAGGCACTCCAGCCATATTTCAGTTGCTATAAATACAAAATTATACTATAGACTTAATTTCAGTTAGGTCAGTGATGGCAGGAAACTATCAACACATCTGCTCTCAAAGTAATCAGTGATAATTTACAGCTAGGGAGAGCAATCAATATGCAGGAACTGGCTTCATTTTGGGTAAATTGAAATCTTTGACCTGGCAAGGACTAATGCCTTGCTCTACACTAGACTGGAATTTCCAATGGTGGTAAGGGCTAGTCCAAATTATTGCATTAATTCACCTAAAATTGGTAGGTATAGGGACATGTCAGTTCACTGAGAAGGTCTTCATTTTTTACCCTACCAATTTACAAACGACCTGCCTGATCAACTTACCTGTGCAATATTTGTATGCTACAGATATTTCCGCACACAAGATAATAGTGTTCTGGTTATCTTGCATCACATAAATACCAGGTGATAGAAAGCCCAGTATATTGAAAACCTTCCCTGAAAACCCCTGGTGTCAAAACACCTACAACTTTTCCCATTTTTGGTAAGATGGGCTTGTACTTTTTTATTCTGGACATCTATCTCTGGCTGAAAGTTTAAGAAAAATTGAAGGGATAGTGGACTTCAAAGCGTAGGTGGTCATTAGAAAAGCATGGGAATGCGTAAGCTTTCAGATGTGTCTATTGACATGTATGTCATATTAATCCTCACTGGGAATATTACGAGGAGGCATTTCAAGATTTTGAACAGCACTTCCTGCATTCCCAAAGATCATAGTGTTGAACAAAATAAATAATTGTCCCTTTGGTTTCCAGCCCACAAGCTGTAACTAAGAGTGGGAAGCATGAGACATCCCAAAACATGTAGTGATGGCTCCAGCCCTCAGTGGTGGGCCTGGGTTACACTGTCACAGAATTGCAGAATCACAGAGCTGCCATGGTTAGAAAAGACCTCTAAGATCACCGAGTCCAACTGTGAGCTCAGAAAAAAACTTGCTTGGGACATCATTTGTAATGGTATTTGATTTTAATATAGTAAATATATCTTAAACTGACAGAGTGATTTCTTGACAATCCATGTAAGTGAAATAGCATTTTGAAGGATTTTGATTCTGGCTTGAAGTCCCCTAATTTTAGCTGAGGTTCTGTCCTCCATGGTTACAGAGATTTTTTCTTTGTTTTATTTGTACTAGAAAAAATCACAGCCTCCCAGAAAAGCACTTTACATAGCTTGTCATGCACTTAGTACCTCTAGGTAGTTTCTCACTGTGTCAGGGCCTCTGGTTTAATAATAATCCTGCAATTCTACTTTATAAATTTTCTGTCTTGATAGGGGCTTTGCTGATTAATGTCAGAATAGGATGTGCTGAAAAACACCTTCTGATGCATTACATGAAAGGCTCAATCTAACAGATGTACGAGATCAGTTTATTGTCATGTTCTTTTACCAAGAAAAGTCAAGACTTTGGGCTAAATCAATGGTGCAATTTGTTTAATGTGAAGTTTGATTTTACTTGAGTCAGACCTCACTGGTGTTTTCTTTCTCTAAGACATGCTAATAAATTTCTTTTAAAGTTTCTGGTTTCCTTTATTTTTGTCTTAGACTTGCTTCTCCTGCTGTGAGTGAGTTATTTGAAGGATATTTATTCATAAAGCAGGTTCTTTCCTGCCTGAACCGAATGGAAATATCTTGTGGATTCTCCTGACTTTTTCAGAAGTATTTTGATCCTAAGATTTTATGTACAACAAAAGTCTTACAACCAACGAGCAGGTGCATTTTCTTCACCGAAACTTCTAAATATTGTATTATGAAATATTGAAATGCTCTACCATCCAGGTGGAAAAGATACTTAGATTTAATACACAAGAACGATATCTGCAAAACAGAACTATATCCTTGCAGAAAATAGAGCTTTATCTGGAAACTTTGCATTCAAAATATCTAGTCCTGAATATGGATAAAAGAGATACCTATGATAATTTGTATTGATCTCCTAGTTGTTAAGAAATTACATATGTAATTGCATGTTCTGGAATAAGAGCCATGGCACTAACTTTTTTTTCTGTTTGTAGTTGCTTCCTGGTTATTCCTGTGCTGTTTACAACCAGTTGGAAGAGGGTCTTCATGCTGTTCTATTGTACATTGGGTGTAGGTGCTGGCAGTGGGGACCTGCAGGTGTGACCTCTGTCAGGAGCGGCGGGGGTTGCCCTGTGCCAGACATGGCCATTTCCAGCTGGTTCCAACTGACACATATCAGGGCACAGCTGAGCCCCTCAGCCAAAATGGTGGCATCTCAGGACCATTTTTTGTCACTTCCCCCTCCCTCCCCCCTCCAAATCTGTTTTAATTTGCAATAAATTAAATTGATTCTTCCCAGGATGGGTCTGTTTTGCCCATTAAGGTACCAAGTAAATGATCTCATTGTCTGTACCTACCCTACCACATCTGGACATGTAGGATCCAGAATTTATTTGACCTGGATTTTATTTATTTTAATTCTCCCTCCTTTTGTTTTAAAGTTCAAATCATTATTTTCTGGCAAAGCTGAATCCATGGTTGTTTCCCCTTCTCTGTGTCCAGCCATCGTTCCGAGGAGTACTTACCATTTAAATACCTGCAGGAATAGAAAACAGAAGGAACACTAAAAAAGAAAAACCTTGCCTCCAAATTGGAAGAGGCATATTTCCAAGCTTGTCTAGGATCAAACCTCTCCAACGTGAGATGGAAATCCACCTGTTATTTACTGCAATAATGATGTAACTGTAGAGGCAATCATTAATGATACATAGGTCAAATGTATATCCTAGGTATGGGTTTTAATGAGTGAAGCCTGCTTTTCCTAGCACTTTGCTCTGTAAGGACCCTGCACCAGCTCCCCGGTGTCAGAGTTGGGTGGTGTTGCTGATTGGTGAAGCCTTGCTGTCAGTCCCTGCAGATCATGTTTGTGGGAACAGAAAGTAGTACTTTCCTTAGTATTGCATCACTTTCTGTGTGAAGCAGTAACTCCACATTTCTGTGTTCTCTGTCTTGAGGAGTATTTTACTGCTATCTCTCCTGCAGCTCATGGTTTCTTCCCAAACTGAAGAGCTCCTCTCTCTGTCTGCTTTTCAGGTCAGAGAGCCAGATGCAATACTCACACAGGATCATTCTTGCTACAAAAATACTCAATTTGTCCCTGTAGCTTTTGAATTCTTATTGTCTCCCCTTGGACATTATGGTTGGATGAGCTAATATTCAGCTTATTTACTCTGTTTCCAAACTTTGCTGCTTAACCCTGAGATCTGGGATTTGATGTTACCTGAGTCCCTTGGCTGAAACAACCATAAACCCTGATGGGCCATCACTGCATGCCACTGATAGGTAGAACAGGGACAAGTTGGGCCTGAGCTGACCACAGCTTCACACACTCCAAAGTTTTTCCAGACCACCTCAGCTCTTATTGGAAGCGTTGAATTCAGCAAGGAACAAAGGAAGTGGACCTGTGATGAGAAATGGTGCCTATGACCACATGTCCACATGATGTATTTTTTGAGGATTTTTATTTTGGATGGCTCCAGTCTGGTCCTGTGGCTTGAATGTCCATTTGTGGCTGGGGTACATTAGATATCCTGCTGGAGGGTGTCTCTGGGGGTACCTCATCTCAAAGGAACCTAGTTCATGTGCTCTGCTGCTGCATCACTCTGGGGAGAGTAGTGATCTTTCAGCAACTCCTGGCTTGAACTAAAATGCTGATGCAAATATACCATGTTCATGTACATGGAAAACTCCTCTAAGTTGTTGTAATGAGCTCTTGGTTTTGCCCTGTATGGAGCTATGACTCAATGATGCATTTCTTTTGTGTGTCCTACTTTTATTTTTCTGATATCATCGTCATAGGCAAGAACGCTCTATTTATTTTCTTCTCAGAGACAATGCAGGCTGAAGAGGAAAGCATATGCTATCTTAATTTTTGTTCCCATTTTAAAGCCTGAAAATAGTTGAGTGCTTGTTCTCTGTGGAGGAAAACAAAAAATGACTAACAACCAAACAGAGTTAGCAGGAAATATAAGAAATGCTTTGTTGCGTTGACAAAATTACCTTTATAAAAGCATCCTCTTTGAAAATACTTTACATAATCTGGTCAGTTTAAGTATTGCCACAGGTTAATAGAAAAGTTTCTGGTAGATGATAGGTGGTATGTGGGGAAAAAGGTGGACATTGTCTACTATTCTATGGATTCACTTTTAAAAAATAAATCTGCTCTTTCTGTAGATCAGAGAAACATTTCCAAAACAAGATTTCTTTTAAGAGAACTTACTGCTTCTGAGCCATTTTCCAGATTTAAAAGTCAACCTTTCTCCCCCAAAAATGTGCTTGGTTTTTATATTGTGTGTCCTGGGCATACTGTTGTACTCTGCAAGCTACCTAGTGTTTTTGAAAGTAAGGTCAGCAGCATCTTTGTCAGCACCATAGAGCTCTGTCATCCATCACAAAATCTAGCAGTATGGAGAGTTTGCAGGACTCAGATGCTTCTCTTCAGCCTGCTGTGTTGGACGTCTGTCACATGGCCCATTAATGGCAAGATGTTGACACTCTGTCATTTTTCATAAAGTTGTAAGTGAGCTATGAGCCAAAAGCAGATAAAAAGACAAATTAACTCATGTAGCATGTAGCACTGTGGCCACGATCAGCCTTCCCTACCTAGACAGAGGCAAGACTGGAGCAATGCTTCCAAAAAGTACTCATTATTTTTCCCATTTCTCAACACAGAAGTTTTGAAGTCTGGTTGCATAATATTTGTGCAATGTTGTGTTAAGAGAAGTGCTTATCACAGACCTGAGACCTCAATTTGGAAAAATAATGGTATTGAATGTTTGATTATTGCTCTTCTCTGATACTGATCAATGGCAATGCAGTAGGAGAAGCGTGGGCTTCCTCAATCTGCCAACAAGAAGGTCTTTCAAGCTTGCCAAGAAAACTGCTATTGTTTGTGCCCAGGCCCCAGTCTCACAAGCTGTTCTGTGCGGGCGGGCCTCAGCTCTTTGCAGAGTCCCAGTGACTTTGTTGACTACAGCTAAATGGAGAATTCCACAGCCGGAACACAATAAATCCCTGATTGCTTGGAAAATTAGTTTCAGATCCTGCTG
>NW_009970725.1:9959959-9980912 GCF_000747805.2 Chaetura pelagica
TGCTGAAGAACAGCTCAGCCCACTTGTATGCAAATAGAGTTATTGCTACAGGGACTGAATTTGATGGTCCTCTAAAAAGGCATCTCTGCACACCTAGAATATGCCTTTTATACATATTTACAGTTTAAACTAAGATTCAAGGAGGGATGTGATGGAAGGATGAACTCCTTAGCAGAATCTGCCATGTCAGAATCTCGTATTATGTGTGTCCTGCTTGATAGGCAAAGCTTAAGTTGGCAAGATGGGTAGAGCTCAGTATGCCTTCTGCACAGTTGCCATTCCTAGGAGCACAGTAAATTGTCTGTGTCTTTGAGGAGCCTATGCCATGATTCAGGAGCCCTGTACGCTACTTAGCACCTTGTGGACACAGAAAGGAGAATTAAGAGCTGTACTGAGGCTGGATTTGGTTTTGTTAAAACTAACCTGTTCAAGAAAGATGGAAACTGAGTTTGACTCTGTCATCTGTTTGGGTATATGCTGGTATTTGGATGCGTGTTTTTGTCTAGGTAAGCCCTGGCAGCCCCAGGCTTTGGACAGCTTGGCAGGCTCAGGAGTGATGTGAAACTATTGAGGATGCTGAGCCTGGGTAACCTCTTCCTCATGTGATGTTGTTTGGGTTGGACAAGGAACAGTAGATTAGAGGCACAACCACTTCTGTCTCTTCACATCTCTGCTGTGGCAAACGGGGACCCAGATTGGTCAGCATGCAGGAGAAGTGATGGAAACCCTCCTTGTGAGGGACACAATGGAGAACCTCTTAGCTCAAGGCTGGAGGCTTGCTGCTTCCAGAGACTAGCTGCCCGTGCCAGGACAGAACATGGTTCCATGCAGGAGTTTGCCATGATGAGCTCTCTAACCTGAAGACATCTCTAGAGTCTGGCAGAAAGCACGTGGACAGGAAATCAGATGTAGCACCCAAGACCATTATCAAACCCTGTTATCCAAAGTCTTTTTGTGTTAAGACTATATAGAGCATCCAGGAGAAGAATCACATGGAAAACCCACAGAAAGCAACTCCCAGCTTGCCCTATCCCAGGCTGCCTTTCATTCTAATATGGATTGGATGCTATTTTTTTTTTCTTGATTGATACTACCTAATGTAACAATTTCATGATACTTCTAAACAGACACTGTAAATAGTGAATGGAAGGTGATGGCAAGCTTTGCTCCAAAATTACATTTTCTTTTTAAAGCTAAAACTTGACAAAATACAAGAAAAGAGGCATTCCCAGAACTGAGGAAAAGAACAGGGAGGATATGGTGCCTGCAAACATGTACATTTTTCTACCCTATTTGCCAACAAAGTGTTAAAAATGAAAGTGTGAAAAAATAAGAATTGTAACAAATATATTCCAAATAACTGTGAAAACAACTTGGTTTTATTTCCTCTAGCCATAACTGGAAAAATATGTATTAAAGCATGGTTTAGTTTCCATTTATGGAGCTCCAATATTAAGTCTTTCCAGATTTTTGTGTGTTTGTGATATATTTCCCATTTGTATTAATCAGAAACTATTATTTAGAACTAAGTCTTTAAGTTCTTTTAATATAGACTTACCAGTCCCCATGCTGTAAATTAAAATTTTATTTTATTTCTATATATGCTTTCTCTAATGTGAAAGGTTTCTATCTTGTTTAATGGCTATAATGAAAGCTTTTACTGCTAAATTAAAATAAAATGAGTTAATGGGTACCCAGTGCCTTGTTCTAGTTAAAATCTGCATCAATTTGCAATGACCACTGCTTTGGGACTGTAGCATGTGCTTTATCTAAGACGAAGTGTAGTGAGCTGTGTGAAATTTAGCTTTAAAAGTGCCTAATCTGCTCTTCTGTAAATCTATTTATAGTTTATCTAACTTACTAATAACAGCACTACACTTTAACAAGTCACATTGAAATTTTCCATTGTAGATGATAAGTTTAGATGTCTTTTTACAATGTTATTGAAAATGGTTAAACTCTCCAAGAATGACATTAAGTGAAAATTGTGTATTTTAAATTTTTTAAAAATTGCACTTTTGTGAAGTGAAACAGCAGTAAATTTTTCCAAAGGAATACACCTGTGGTCATGAGATTTTTAGTATTCCCATGGATATCCACTCAGGTATGAAGAAAATAAAATTCTTGGATAAAAGAGGGCAGAAGTAATTTTAAATGTGTTATTTTAAAATTAAAGATAATGCTGATTTCTAGATATTTGACTGTTTCTCAATTCCTCATTCTTCCTATTGTTACATTTTCTGTGAAACTGAAGTGTGGATGGGGTTTCAGATGATACACATAAACAATCACAAGTATGAATTCACCCTTCTAAATTGGCATCACTTTCAGCAGAAACAGGTTTGAGTCCATTAATTCTCAACCAGTTTTAAAAGGACAGTGCAATATATTGACACTAATACTCCTACAGCACTATTTGCAAGTACAATATTGCACATTCAGGAATTCTTTTTTTGTATGAATTATGTATGGGTAGCTTCTCTGTTACGTGCTGAAGCCTCTTAGCATGTAAGATAACTATCCACAAATGACTGTTGCTGTTTTCAATGTTTCTGGGTTTGGTGAAGAAAGGTTGATGGGTACTTCATACTAACCTCATCTGTAGGCAAAGGAGGCAGAAGGCACCATGTACCTCTGCACTAAGCTCAGGATGGTTCCTGGTGCAGCCCCATGAACACACACTAGAGTGTGAGTCCTGTGTGTTTAGTGTCTGGGGTCTCCTGAGTAAGCACTTGAGAAGCAGAAGAGCAGCTGCGGAAGAAAGCAATAAAAGTGCAAAGGCTCTGGAGCTGGCCTTATAATTTTATATTGGGTTGATGCGGCAAGGTTTTGGTAGTGGGGAGGCTAGAGGGTTGGCTTCTGTGAGAAGCTGCCAGAAGCTTCCCTGAAGTCCAACAGACCCAATGCCAGCTGGCTCCAGGATGGATTGGGCACTGGCCAAGGCTGAGCCCATTAGTGACGGTGGCAGCACCTCTTCAATAACATATTTAAGAAGGGGAAAAAGTTGCTGCACAACAGCAATTACAGTCAGAAGGAGGAGTGAGAATATGTGAGAGGAACAGGTCTGCAGACACCAAGGACAGTGAAGAAGGAGGGGGAGGATGTGCTCCAGGAGCTGGAGCAGAGGTTCCCATGCAGTTCATGGTGAGGCAGGATGTCCCCCTGCCGCCCATGGAGGTTAATGGTGGGGCAAATATCCACCAGCAGTCCATGGATGACCCCATGCCTGAGCAGGTGAATACCTGAAGGAGGCTGTGACCCTATGGGAAGCCCATGCTGGATCAAGGTCCTGACAGGACTTTTGAACTCATGGAGAGAGAACCTCCTGCTGGAGCATGTTTGCTGGCAGAACTTGTGACCCCTTGGGGGATTCACATAGGAGTGGTCTGTTCCTGAAGGACTTCAGCCCTATGTGAGGAACCCACTCTGGAGTGGTTAATGAAGAATAGCAGCCCATGGGAGGGACTCATATTGGAAAAGGTCATGCAGGACTGTCTTCCATGGGAGGCACCCCACACTAGAGCAGGGGAAGAATGTGAGGAGTCCTCCCCCTGAGCCTGAAGGAGCAGCAGAGACATGTGACAAACTGACCACAACCCCAATTCCCCATCCCCTGGGCCACTGGGGGAGAGAGGAAGAAAAAATTTGGAGTGAAGTTAAGCCTGGGAAGAAGGAAGGGATGGGGGGAAGGTGTTTAAAGCTTTGGATTTTTTTCTTATTACCCTACTCTGATTTAATTGTTGGTAAATGAAAATTTGCCCGTGACAGTAATTGGTGGGTTATCCCTCCCTGCCCTTATTTTGATCCATGAGCCTTTTGTTATATTTTCCTTCCCCAGCCCAGTGGAGGAGGGCAGTGATAGAGCAACTTTGGTGGTCATCTCTGTGTCCAGCCAGGGTCAGCCCACCACACACTTATACCCACAAACCTGTAGCTAACTAAATGAGATGCTCCTTCCAGCCCACGTAGGCAACCTCATCTCCAGAAGACCTTACACTTCCCAAAGTCCCACCACATCTTCCAACTGCCACAGCACTGTCCACCTTGCTCAGATGAGCTGTTTGGTTTTATACAATTCTATATTCTGCTCTGGTCTCTGCTTGGATTAGATACATCTGCCAAAAACTGAAGTTTATAGTTCTAGAAAAAATTATTTGCAAATGTACAAATGAGCTCAAATAAAGATTTGCAATGGTTCTTTTGAATTCAGGCACTTACCTACAGTAATTGGAGTTTGCTATAGAACTGACTCTTTAGAGGCTTTTTGATGGGAAAAGTACCAAACTGATTGTTCATGCTTGAATTTATGGCAATACATAAGCATGTGGGTGCATTTGTAATCTGTGGTCATTTTTTCCCGTAAAAAAAGGAGTTGGCAGATATGCTATAGACTCTCTAGCAGTAAAAAGATCTTATTCGGTTGGACCTTAAGAACATAGTTGTAATAGCTGACAAATGGTTGTCTGCTGACAAACACATCCAGCTGAATTATTTATTTAAATCTGGGAAATTAGGCATATTTTTTGAGTAAATTATATATGAACTATCGTATTCATTAGTCTACCAATTATGTGGCTGGTTGACACATTATCTAACAATGTATTAGATGATTGTTGTCCATCAATGCATCATTACATTATTTACAATATGAGGTTCTTTTTCTTGCATTATTTATCTATAACTATTAGCAAATATGTTGTTTAGTGAAGTCCCAAGACAATTTGCACCAAATTATATTTGACTGATTTGGTTGTGATGTCAAGATACTGGATAAAAAAATAGTGTTCTTAAATGTTTGGTCTGCATATTTATATTTTTTTTTTTGTTATCCTTTTCCTCCTAAGCTCAAAAACACTTGCATTTATGTTTACTCTTCTGTATATTTCCATATGAAAATAGAAAAATATGGCAATGTTAGAGAAAAACAAACAAATCATGAAGCTCTCAAGACGTGCTGCAAATCTCCTTTTAGTATTGCAGGACACACACCCTTCGCTTTTTGCATTAGAAGAAAATAAACTGCTAATGAAAATCCAGTTGAGAAGACTCTACCCTCAAATAACTTAAATCTGCCAGACACCCTGGGGTGCCTTTTTGACTTACTGTGGAGATCAGCTTTTGACTCCTGATGGTTCCAAGGGGGAAAGTGACAGACAATGTCAGAATAAGATCACATTTTTTTTGAATTTCTGAAGAGCAAGAGTGAACCACGACCTCCACACCTGGTGCCCTGTGCTCAAAGGGGAAAGTAATTTAAGTTGGCCATTTATCAGGTTTCGATAACTTCTCTTCTTCCCCATAGTGCCAGTGCAGTGCTAAGGCACCTCCTGCAGCAGCAAGGCCCAGGGGCTGCTCTGGATCCAGCCTCTACAGAGGGATGGAGACAGAACATCTCTTCCAGGACAGTCTCATTATGCCCTGAGGGACACCGGCTCTGCAGGATCATCAGACATGTCCTCAGGAAGGTAACTTGGCTACCGAGAGGTATCAGAGGAAGTGTTACCAGCATGTTCAGAAGTTGTTCAAAGATATTACTGCCCAGCAAAAGTTGCATTATTCAGTTCTTCTTCAATTTAGATGGGCTCACCAGGTGGAGCTCTCCAGGGGGCAGTGTACTAAAGTGGATCCTGATGACATATCAAAGGGACAGAATATAATTTCTCCTTGAGAGTAGAACAGTAGAGTCAGAGGAAAAAATGCTCTTGTGAGATTCCCCTTCACAGATGCTGCTGTCCCCTTTGGGGATGAGGAGAAAAAGAGGCAGAGGTGTGGTAGTCTTCACAGCTTTGCTGCTCCCTGCACCATGCTTCACTGCTCAGGAAGAAATGCGAGGGGTTAATTCCCTCCCTGACCAGGAGGAGCATTGGAGAACCAGCAAGGATTGTTGACTCTCATGGAGAGATAGGGAGCATTGAGTCAGCTAGGGATGGCTACTGACAATGTGGACAGGGTTAGAGGAAGGGAGGGAAGTACGTGTGAGATGTGTGAGAGGATATTGAGGTAGGCATAGATTATGTTCATAGCTTCCATTTTTTGAGCCTTGATTAATGAAATAGTTATAAAATTACTTGGTGTATTCCTAAATGTCATGTTAACTGGGCAAGTTCCTGCCCCAAGACTGTTTTTGCAGCATGCATCTGTCATTGGCCTGCACAGGGGGAGAAACAGAAGAGTTCTGTTTTATGTTTGGAAAAAACCCCTCTAATTGTAAAGCCCAGCTGTGGATAAATCCTCATCACCTCATGACTGTACAGTAGGAGTAACAGGGCTTTCCTGTCTCACTGTGGAGCAAGAAAACCCCATTCCCTAAGAGGTGCTAAAGCATACTAAAAAATGCTCAGGGTTGCTTGTACATGGATATTCTTCTTTTCCAAGTAGTGCTGTGCAAATAACTGCTATATTCTATACAACGAATCACTGGGTAGTGAGATGTTATAAAAAAGTAAAAATCCTAGACACATAGAATTACAGAATTTCAGAATAATGGAGACTGGAAGGCACCTCTGGAGATCATCTACTCCAACCACCCTGCTTAAAGCAGGATCACTGAGATCAGGTTGCTCAGGGCCATGTCCATTCTGAGAGTCCACTGGGCCACCACTTCCAGTGTTAAATCATCTTCACAACTAAAAAGTATTTTTCAGAGTGTAAATGGAATTTCCTGTGTTGCAAATTGTATCCAGTGCCTACCTACAGCTCCTACACTGCCGAGAGGACCCTGGCTCCATCAAGTTTACCTCCCCATCAGGTATTCATACACATGGATTAGATTCACACACACCGAGCTTTCTCTTACCCATGCTGAACTATCTCAGCTCTCTCAGCCTCTCCTCATATATCCAGTCACTTGATCACCTACATCACCCTTCTCTGGACTCTCTCCAGTGAGTCAATATCTCATTCTGGGGAGCCCAGAGCTGCACCCAATACTCCAGGCTTCACGAGTGCTGAGTAGAGAGAAAGGATCACCTTCCTCAAACTGTGGGCAATATTTTATCTAATCCAGCTGAGGACATCATTAACCTTCTCTGCAGCAAAGGCACACTGCTGGCTCATGTCCAGCAGGATTACCTTTTTTCCTTTTTCTTTTGTTTTGTTTGCAAAGCTCCTTTCCATCCAGTTGGTCCTCAGTGTGGACTGTTTCTTGGAGTTATTTCCCTGCTTGTCATAGGACTTGGCATTCCAAATCATCATTCCCAAGAGAAGGAGCTCATGGCATGCCTGGCCATTATTTTCACATGTAGCAATGTACACAGGCTTTACTGAGACAAGCTTATTAATTTGATACACAAGACAGTGGGCAGCATGAAAATAATCCGATTCTTTTTAGCTTCCAGCAACCTACTACATATTTTGATCCTTTCTCCTGCATGTACTTGGCCTTGGGGATTCTAGTAAGCCTGCCAAAAACTGCCAAGGATCATTGAAAGAGATACTGGTGGATAGGTCTGCATGGGGGAAACTTTCCTCTCCTTCCTCCCATTGCCTGGCAGCTGGAGAGAGTTGGGCAAACCTACTGCGCATGGAGAACCCCACTTGAAGATGAAAGTCATTGCTCTGCCCCACTACACTGAAACAAGTTCTTACAGTCCAACATTTCACAAGGAAAGCCTTCTTACTGTAGATTCTACCTACTGATTTACATTTGCATGGGTAGGTTACCATCCTCTAATCTATGTTACTGGATTTTTCCCCAAAGGTCTTCAGATAGGAATCTACCTCAGCCTTCATTTGAGATTCATCTAAATCCAGTATTGTTCTGAGCTCTGAGAGGTAAGAAACTAAAAAGTAATGCCAAGGGCTGTGAGGCAGTCTCTGGAGAAAAGATTGTTGACAGAAACTGCCCTCAAGATTTGGAAGTTACGCAACTGAGGCTCTTCAAGAGCTGTTTTCACCAGTTCATTTGTATAAAGGAGGAGCATGATTAATTTACAACCAAATATTTCTTACCCTTAAGGCCCTGTCCCTGAAGTTCTTTAGGTTCTTCTTACCTTCTGGCTCCCAAGGCCTGGGGCACCCTGCTATTGTCAGCGCTCACTTGGGCACATTCTACTGCAGTTCTCCTCTGTAATCTCTATCCTGGACTGTAGCTTTCTGCCAGTCCCTGACAAACTGTTCCCTTTCAGTATCAATTTTCAGTAAATTCAGCCACGGCTGGCTACCTGCTTAAGCTTTTCCTTCTGGAAACAAAGCCAAGGATACTGGCAGTTTACCATCACAGAGCTCTTGCCAGATTCATGGGGTTTCTGCCTTTGTTAGTGATGGTGATAGGAAATTGGATTTTGTAACTCAGGCTGTCCCTTCCAATGTTACTTTCCAGATGAAATCTGCTAGACAAATTTCAGACAAAAATCTGTTCCAAATGTCTTCCGGTATTCCCATAATTGTTCATCTGCTTGTATTGGGACCTTCCTTTTGAGTAACTGTTGTGAAAGGCTGCCAGTCATTTAAAGATAGCTTATGGCAGTCACTCAAATGGTTTACAATTACCTCAACGTATGTCTATAAATTTGAAAACAAGAACACCTCTATTCTCAAATGTAACATCTTCTTGACTCACTGTAAGACCCCTGACTAGGTCAACAGCATGCACAGAAAAGGGAATGCATTCTCCATCTGTTGTGGTTTCATAGAACTGACAGCTAACTTGCAGTTATAAAATAAATTTGTATGACTTTTCTTCTTTTAAGAAGTGAGATATTAGATTAGAACATCCTATTTAACTTTTGGTCTTTTTATTTTTCATTTAGCCTCATTAGTCTTTTCTTAGTTAAAAATATTGATTCTAGTTTTGCAAAGAAGGCCAAATAGTGGCAGCTTATTTTTATCCTTTACTCAAATAAAGCAGGACAGGAATGAATCACAAATCATTTAGTGACTATATTAACACAAGCTTAGGATGTAAAATTGTGCATTCCATTTTGCTGATTCATTTACAAAGATCATTAAAACAAGTCCATTCCCTAATAAGTTCTAAGGCTGCACAGATGCCCAGGCTAAGGTCCTTCATGGTTAGACACCCTTTTTCTCCATGCAAGAGACAAAATGAAGAGGCACCATCTGAATGACTGTCCCAGCCTCACCCACTGGCCCAGGAGCGCTGCTGAAGCCCAAGTCTTGATGCGTAGTCCTTGCATGAACCACATTGTGTGTAGGTGTGCTTGGCCTTGACTTGACTTTCTTGCTTGCACTTGGACATGCTGTTGTGAGACGGGACATGCCTGGTGGAGACTGGAGGCTGAAACAGGGACTGTCCCTAGACCTGCTCTGTTTGTCTTGTTTTGGTGCCGGGGTTCTGTGCTCTTGCTGGAGGGACCACTGGGAGCTGCTCCCTGACCTCCAGTGCATGGCAATCTTGTCACATACCCATCAGCTCTTGTACTGTGATCAGGCTTTGTCTATTTAGTTTCTCCTTCTGTGGCAGCATAATTGTCTCTTTTGTCCCCTTTACGTCTTTTCTGGGTTTGCTACATCTTCTTAAAGAAGGAACACATACATTTATATGTCATGTCCACTTATGTCCAAATGTCATGGATTTACACTGCAGCGACATGGTGTTCTTAGCTCTGCTCTCCTCCCTTCCTAATAACTGCTATCATACAATTTTCCTATGTGAAAATCATGAAGTCAATGTTCTCCAAGAACTGTCCAGAAAGACTCCAACACTCTTCCCCAAGTGGTAATACCTAGTTTGGAGTCCTTTATTGCTTTTAAGTGCAGATTTTTT
The DNA here is from genome assembly GCF_000747805.2 of Chaetura pelagica. NCBI lineage: Eukaryota > Metazoa > Chordata > Aves > Apodiformes > Apodidae > Chaetura > Chaetura pelagica. Next base: position 9,969,687 of record NW_009970725.1, read on the forward strand.
TTCTCCTATATGCAATACTCTGCATGAATTCGCACTGATTTTAATTTGTCACTTTAATGCCAAGTCACCCAGTATTGTGAGATCATTCTATATGTTGTGTTTTTTACTACCTTAAAAATCACCCTTTTTTAATATTTAGTAATGTGATTCTTTCACTGTTCATATCCTTTGTATTTATAAACCCTAAGACTAGGGTTACCAGACCAGATCCTCAAAGCCTCCAGGTGTAACTTCTCTGTGGTGAAAGCTGACTTTCTAGTTCAGCTTTTGTCTTCCTAACTTCTTACTGATTTCGAACCTATGAGGGATCTTTCCCCTTGTAGCAGGACATTTTAGCACACCTGGGAAAAGGGTTACTGTTAGGAGCTTTTTGATAAGCTAAGTATATTCAGTCCCTGGAAGCACCTTGGGCACACCCACTTCTTCCAAGGTTTCTTGTCACTAAACTTGACTCTTTCTGGCCATTGTATTTGTCCTTCTGATTGCTAATGCTAGTCTTTATTACCGTTGTTACCTCCTTAATCCCAGGAGAGATGAAAGTAAAAAGAGATATTAATCTCTTGGATAGTGCTACCAGTGCAACTTGGTTCTTCACCTGCATTTATTCATGCCTGTAAGTCCCTTGTTATCAAGTCATCTGACTATATAATCTCAGTGGCACACTTACCACACACTTCACAGTACATCACTTTGAAATGGGATTCAGATCTTCACTTGCAGTGCAAAGATGTAGTTTGCTTCCCTGGGAGCTACTTGCCTCTATCTCTGGGAGCTGCCCATTATACAACTTTGTGTGATGTTCAAACAACAAGTAATTACTCAATTGAATAATCAAATCTTTTCCTTCCTAAACCATTCTCACTCCTGTAGAAATGATTAAGAATTTTGTTCACTCACAGTTGTGAATATCATCTCCCAACAGGAGATGTTCAAGACAATGCATGGAGCTGCTGAGGAGCCTGTGGAAATAAACTACCTCAGCAACAAAAAATAAAGAGAGCTCATGTTTATTCTTTTTCTGTAAAATTCTCTGCTTTTTCTTTGTGTGACATAACTGATTAGTGTGCTGACTGCCTACTAGCTGGGTTATTTAGTTGGAGAAATGACTTCTTAATCGCTCCTCTTTAAGTATTTAGCTGTTCAAAAGAGTTATCTCGTCTGGTCATGAAGCTATGGACAGTGGTATTGTTAGCATGAGATACTTCATGTCACCTAAATTCTGACATTATTCTAACTGAGGCTCATAATTAGTAGATCATCCATTTGATTTTGGTTATCCATCTGCTGTATTTGTTCTCATTCAAAACTCATATTAAAAAGAGCCTTAAACCCCATGAATCCCAATATTGCTAAACTCATTTTTTTTTCCTGGATTAGTCTGATCTAATTCAAACACTACCTAAATAAGCATCTTTTGGCTAAACTGCATTTTGTTTGCAGTCTAAGTGTGTGCTAGCGTTTGTGTTTGAGGTGGCATAATACTCTTGTCATGTTTATAACAGGTCATTAGTGGGTAAGCATGGGGTTAATTTAGCTTTAATTGTTACCCTTGTGACTATGTATTAATTATTAAATTATAATCTGAATGCAATTACTGTCCATATTATACTCTACCTAAGCAAGTTCCAGCACTCACTGGATTCTACCAACCAAACTTACAGTGAAGAAATGATAGAACTATTTATTTCAATTTACAATTTCTTTCTGATTTTTTTTTTTTTAACTATGTGGTAGATCCTTCTTAATTTAGACCTATTCTTGAAGCAGTGAATTTATATATTAGTTTTCATTTTTTAATAAAAATTAAATTTAGGATAGACAACACTAATGGCTAAAGAAAGGAGACATCTGGATTTCCCAAAGATTAATAAATGTGCTCAAATCTATTTATTTATTTATTTATGTATTTATTTAGGTTACACAGTGTTAGAATATGAGAAAAATGCAGAGTCTGTCAGACTGGGTGAATGAAAAGAGAGGGGAAGATATTTATTGGCAAAAGGAAAGGCAGGAAACAAGGGTAAAATATGGCAGGGGAAAAAAACAGATTGTGGTTGAAATGGCTTAATATTTTAAAATAAATTCACAAATAAATGGTACAGATGGGAATCTGTGATTAAAGTGAAGCTCTGTATTATTGCACTAGTAAAGAGTGACTCATTCTGTCCATTACAAAACTCCAGCTCCCAGAAATGAATAAATTTTTTTAATAGAAGTTCTCACTAAGCTGATGGTTGGCAGAGTTCTCAACCCAGGAGAAGAGTATTTAGCATTTAATTTCTCTATCAAAAGCAAAGTTTGGCTGGAACAATTGCAGATGGGTGCTGGTTCCCATCAGTTCTACAATTCTGGTCGATAACTTTGGTGGAAGCTCTTCTGCCCATGAAGTACCACCAGTGCTGTGAGGAGCTGTGTGATGGATCCTTCCCCTCTCAGGCTCTGCAGTAGTAGTTCAGTGGCTGTAATGAAGTCCCATACAGACAATCATTGCTATTAGCAGACACACTTCTCATGTACACTATTCTGTGTTTCTTTTCTGCCTTGTTAATTTCAGCAGAAGAACCTGAGGTTCCATAATTTACTGCAGACCTCCATTGCTAGAGCCTCAGAGATGTTCTCTGCCCCAGCAAGAAACATCCCACAAATGTGACATTGCTTATCCCTTGTGACCCAGGGGTCCTGCCTTTCTGTTAAGTCCATAATTCAGAGAATAACAACTGGGTTGAGCTGCATAGGTTGTTTTCAGCACTCTTCATCCAAAGCCCTCCTGCAATCCTTACCATGCAAGATGCTGCCATAGAGTTGGTGTTTCTGCTCTGGATGTAACAAAAGCCACTGTTTGAGCTCATGTTCCCCATTTCCTGTCGTAGTAGGTTGGTACTGGCTCAGCTGTGTAAGAATTGCATCTTCTCATAAGACAGACCAGGAATCAATTTATACTGCTTGATTTTGCAGTAAGTATACCTAAAAGAAAAAAAATTAAATAAAGCCTCTGTTCCTTTCCATCCACTGTATTCTCTTCCATTCAGATGATGTGTTGCAGTTTTCCTAACTTCCTTGCAAACGGTCAAGATCAAGCTGATCTTGGTTTTTGTAATTCAGTGCCAAAATATGACATCAGCAACAAGGGGAAGCAGAACTGGACATCAGGCTGAGCAAGTTTTATGCAGTGAAAAGCTGCTGTATAATAGTTACTTTGTAATTATATTGTACAGAAGATTTTTGTGTGCATCAAGACAGAGAGTAAATAACTGAATTTTGCCTTCAAAAGAATAACTGGGTTGTGCCTTCTGTTTGTACTCATTCAGATTCTGTATAAACATTAATTGATCTTAGCCAGGAATTTTTATTGCCAAAAATGGAAATATTTACAACTAGGAAAGCTACATTAGACCCCTTTTTTTCTTTTATCTTTTTAAAATAGGTTTGAAATACATCCAGAAGTGGAAATATGTTATATTTAAGTGAAATAAAATGTTGAAATGGTCTTTGTTTTCATTCTTAGACTAATTTTGTGTTGCAGTGGTGTACCAGTAGCTGTGCTTATTGGTTAATTTTGATACTCAGAAATTTTCAGCTCTGGCATCTGATTTCAAGTAAAGTGGTCCCAGTTAATAGGCATTGTCTTTTACCACTGGCAATACCTTCATTGTTGAAAGGACAACTGTAGATCAAAATCAGTTGGTTTTAAAAACTCCGATGAATTTCATAACAGGTTTGTGTTTTGGTTGACAGCCTGACCATGCAATTAAAACCGGTCTAAGATAATTCATGTAACATTGATTAGGGTAAAGATAGAAAGTTGCATGAGGGTTTGCACCAACAAGAGTTTTCTCTTTTGTGCTGAAAAGAGGCTTTAGTTGATTCTTCTATTACCACAACTTTACAAAGGATTTATTTTCAGGAAGAACCTAAAAGACATCATATGATTGTTACCTTCATGAGTTTGCTGCCTATACTTGCATGATTCTGAAACAAAAGACCCTCAGATGTCTGTGAACACAGCAAGTTCTACCTTCCTCCTGCTTTTCAACTACTCACTTTATAGGCACCTTGCACAGTACCTGTGAACAACCAACATAGATAAACTTTTTTACATATTAGCTGTTCTATGTCCAGGCTTGCATACCCATGCATGACTGGATTCATGCCTGAGCTGTTCTTGTAGGCTCACTGTCTTCAGGACCCAGGAGCCTGGCCTTAAAGGTGGATTTATGGAAATATAAAAAATACCTCTGGTGATCTGCATGATGGCAAGTGCAAAAAAAGATCTCAGTCTGAAGTGTGTATTCTCAAAAGTCTTAGCAACCTATCCAAGAGGTTCCCAGAAACGATTATTCTGTTTCAAAGTTCTATTTCTGTGGTTAATATTGGATTGCTTCAAGTTGCACTGAGAAACCCATCAGGCTTGTGAACATCAGACAGATCCCTTCTTATAATTTACTCTTGTCAGTTTTGAGACTTGTCTCCTGGGCTCTATCACATGGTTCATGGAAACACTTTGTTTTACTGCTTAGAAAGTACTTTTTCATCCACAGTTGTGACTTATCTGTCCAGCACTCCAAGAGTTGCTTGGGGAGATGCATAGATGCTTGTGGTGGCATCTATTGGGCATGAACGGCAATTCACCACTGCAATAGGCATTCCCATCGGAGAGATGAGACCTAAATCTTACTGTTATCTCATTTCTGCCTAGCCATCTGGGATCAAAATTAGGTTGCACTTGTATGACAGCTACCTTGGGAGCCTCCAGAAAATGGCAGCTGTTAAAATCCAGCCCAAGGAATAATGGACTCTTGAGTTCACATCCTGTTTGTAGCACTAATAAACATTTTTGTCCAGTGGCCATTTAATACAAACTCTGGAAATTGCTTGGGAACACATAATGAGACATGAGAATTCCCTTCTTTGTTGAGTCTGTTTCTGCACACTCCTATGTCCTATGTATGCTGCATCTTTTCCTGTTGTGGAAAAGCTTAAAGAAAAAGAATGGATTAGAGCAGCACATGGTGGCTCAGCTCTAAGAAGCAGGCCACTGATCTGTCTTGCTGGTCAGAACAGGAGGGCAAATATATCTTGTATTTGATATTATAGGCCCAACTGTTATGCACCACCCAGTTAAAGGATTCCTTGAGGACAGCTGACTCTGTGAAAGAGGTGGGCAAAGGAGTCCCTGCAGTGAGGGTGAATAGCTATTGTAGCTTACCAAATAATTGCAAAGCACAGATGCACCAACACTCTTTGTTATCAAGGTGTGATTTGATTACAAACAACTACAGGATCTGTCATATTAACTCTGCATCTCATGTAAAGTTAGATTTAATCATATCATATGTATGACCACAGACTAACCCAGGTTCTGGTGCTGCTTCTCTAGTGTTGGTCCTGCTTGTTGGTTATGTTAGGTGAGGACCACCTTTTCTGTAATTTCCTTTTCTCAATTTTCCCCCCTCATCATAGACTGTATGAGCTTGTGGTGCTATGAGTAACACATTTCTTCTGTACAGCTTGGGCTTCATCATGACCACTGCAAACAACCCTCACATTGCACTACTTTCTGCTTCCTGTGTCTTCTGAACTATCTCCATCGAGTTTGATGTCACTGAGGCTCAGAATGAGGAGCACATTATCTGCTATCATGTAATCTTTTTATTAATTTCTCATTTGCCAGATTATTTGTTGGTTCTTGGATCTCTAATTCTACACATCTACAGAATCTACAGCTGATTCCGTTCAGTTCACTTGTAACTTCAGATGTGCTTTAAAAACTTGCTGTATCTCCCTAACTCCTGGAATGTTGCACAAAAATTATCTTTGTCCCATATCTTCTTTTTGGTTTATTCTGCTTCCCAAATTCTACATAACTGTCCAAAAATCATTTTAGGCACTGCTATAAATCTTATCAGCTGCCAAACTTGGTCTTTTTAGCTGTCTAAGCACCTGACAGCACATGAATTGTTTGTTCTTTCTGCTAAATGAGCCACAAGGTTACATCTATTGCCAGCTTCACTTGATTACCTTGTAGCCCTCATTTTATCTTACAGAATATACCAATAAATCAAGAAGACAAATTAGTGTAAATTTGTAATTATCCTGCTTCCTCTACCCTATTTGTCCACAAAGACATCCACAAAATAATAGTCCACTATTTATATTTAATTCCTGTCTTCAGAGTTGTAATGGATGGTGCTTGGTTGCCCCAGATCAATAATATCACTTCAGAAGTCTCATATCACCAAATAACTATATGGAATAACAATCAGAATAATTTAATTTAAATGGATACAATTAGCACTGGAGATGAAGCTATTAAATAAAGTCCATTGATTGTTTATCAGGCACTGAGGTAAGATATTTTATACACACTCACTGCTTAAAATGATCAATAAATTGCCAGCATTGCACAGTGACTGCATTTAATCTTAATTAATATTGTAACTTATTTTTAAATTTTAGGCACAATGGTAATGAGAAAGACCTATTTGAGATTCTTGCCTCAAAACTAACTCGAGAACCCTACAGGTGCTTGACTGACAGGTAGAAAAATGCTAATACAGTATGAATTTTTTCTTTTAGAATTTACAGATTGCATATGGAAAACCAATGTGTTCAATATACGAAGAACTTTCTCAGTAAATGTCCCCATGTGCAGCAATGTTTTAAATGCATGTTTAAAGTACCAAAACATATATACATTTTTCCTTGTCAAAGACTTATTTCAGAAGAGCTTTGATATCTCACATAAACAAGTATTTAAAGTTCAGGGCTCTTTTAACTTGAAACTAGCGAAAACTGATAAAAATCTTTTTATCTCTTCTAAAGCAACTCCAAAACCACTTTTATGCCTACTAAATTCTGGAGATACGAAGACAGAGCTAAGCCCAGTATGAAAAGCATTTACTGAACCTTTGCAAAACCTTCAGTGGTTTAGTCTTGTAAACCTCTGTCCCTCGCAACAGCACTGCTTCTCTGAGGAGCTCGTGAGACCAGACTCAGCTGCCACACTTTTTGTCCCCAGATCGACTCATGCTTAAGAATGTTTATGTGCAAAGCAATGCAGTTTTCCTTTTTACTCTCAGAAGGCAAGGAAGACCAGGAAGGTGCTGGATCTCATTCAGTTTCTGTTCAAGTTATTAGGGAAATTCCCGGTAACTCAGACAGCAGAGGAGCAAATCCCAGGAGAAACTGCTTCTCTGTAGGTTCTGGAGGGGGCCCTGGATCAGGTGCTGGGACCAAGGAAGAGAGTTGCCATCTCTTACCAGCATTCCTCCATGACAGGCACTTCTTACAGGAACGCAGAGAATTTTGAAGTCATCAAACAAATTATTTATGGGAAATCATTTGCTGTGTCTAGTCATTTCCTAAAATGCTCAAATGCGTGTCTCTAATGGGCTTAGAAAGCTGGGATGAGGACAGCCTCTGGAAAAAGTCAGCAGTGTATAACTAAAAGGGCAGATGATGTGAGCTGGCTGAAGACTGAGCTGCAAGGTTCCTTTGAGGAACACTTCTGCAGAAGAAGACCCTTTTTCATTGCACTTAATATTGGGCATAAGAAAACCCAGGAACAAAAAAAAATATATATATATTTTTTTTTTTTTCCAGTTCCCTTCATTCCCACTTCCTATTTGCTGTAGAAAAAGGAAAAGGGTAAGAAATAAAAGATAAATATTATTTTCCTCTTGTGTTTACATATCTGGAAATTTATCTCTCTTTTTTTCTTTTTTTTAAAATTTTTTTTTCTTTTCAGGATCACATTCCTTTGACTACGTCAGTTTAACTGGGAAGAAACAGCTGAAATAAGCTCAGAGAATTATTTACATCCAAGCAGGGGCAAGATCCCTTCTATGTGTTACTTCCTGCGGTTCTGTTTTCTAATTAAAGAAAAAGCTAACACGAGTGAAGCCACATGCTCACGGTGCATAATTTTTGGAAAGGCAGCAGCAATTTAAAAGTAAATTTCACACTAGCTCTGAGACTCATGTCAGATGCTGCCTGCTTGCTCTAGTTCATGAAGGCCATTTATATTCCAAATTTAAAAATAACTTTGCGCTGGCACATTCCATTAATAAATTAGGACTAGAATTTTATGTTTTCAAAGGATATGGTGAAGGTATAAATAGACTTGCTAAAAACAGCTGAAACTCTGAGTGTTTCTTTTTCACCTGATTTTATTTCAAGCTCTGCTTTCACTATCTGCCTCCCCATTTTTGACTGAGGGTTTAAGTCTGAAATCTCTTTGCGTGGTGGTAGCAATTTTGAAGAAATTATCACTTGGGAGAAGACATTTGGTGAACAGGGCCAACAGTAAGCCCAGTCTCCATCTCATTCAATGATGGAAAGGTGCTAGTAAGGTCTCAAGATGAGTGATAAATATACTGCCTTGTGCAGTCATGGTGTCTAAATGCCCACCTGGAACAACTTTGCATGCTGGCAGCTCAAAGGACACGGTTCTACTTCCAGTGTTTTTAATCGATGCAGCCCTTGCTTTTTGGATGTGTGCCTACACCACAGCGAACATTTCAGAGCTCTGCTTTCTATTTTTAGGTGAAAAACAGTAGATATCTGGTCTAACTTGATGGATGCCAGGGGAGCTTTTCTGGTCTTAGAGGACAGGTTTCAGCTTCACTGATTTTGGTCATAAAAGCTGGGAATCTGAAGCTGGGGAAAAAAAATCCAAGTCCTCAAAAACACACAAAAAAATGAGTTTACCAAAATTAGCTATCAGTGCCCCTGCCAAAAAAAAAATAGGAAAAAAAAAAAAAGAAGAAGTATTTTCAATAAAACACGTAATTAAGAATTTGGAAAGATTTAATTTGAGTCTTTTCCTTTTCTAAAGACCTAAATTAGTAACATCAAATTTGTTTTCCTGATAGGATTAAAATAGCTTAAGAAGTTTCTTCAGACCAGAAGTTCCATAGAAAAATCCAATATTATGACAATTTCTAAATCCTGCAAAATATAAACAGAAAAATTTTCCACAAATCACAGATTTCCACAAGATGGCTTGCCTGTTTGAGATACAGTCCTCCACCTCATCCCAGCATGCTTTTGTATTTTGACTTTTGGTAGTGCACACCGGTTTTATGGACATGAGTATGACTTCTCTGAGACTTGCAGGTCTGCCTGATATGAAAAGTGTAGGAAGATTATGTACTCAAGAATGATTGAAACAGTTAGTACTATGACACCTTTTCTTCAATATTTTTTATTAGATGATGAGTTTCTATTCTTAGAAGTTCCAGAATTTTCCTTTGAAAAGTACTCATCTACATCTCAATATCCATATAGAAGAGATTAAGGTCAGTACAGAGATACTGATGAAAGGCTATCCACTGACCAGAACAAAAATAAGTCAATTAATATAAGAGATCCTTAAAAAATCATTACTTCACTTAAAGTTCCTCCTGTCATTTCCAAGAAAATATGTGAAATTAGGTGCCTGGGCCTTGGTCTTTTTGTCAATATTTCTTTTCCATAATCTGAAGGAACGTAACTACTTTCAATGAAAAGAGTGGGTCAGACAGTGAAAAGAGAGGTCTTCAGTCAGGTTCTCTGGACCTCTTTTGGTTTGTACTTTCTGGGCACTGCCAAGGTCCCAGGAAGATTTCTAGCAGTGTAGCTTGTAGCAAAAGTCATCAATACTTTATCTGCACACATTTGTGAATGGATATACTTTTAGTGAGCACTTGAGAAGGAAAAACAGTATCCTGTGTTGGCTGACATAAGTATGTATGACATAAGTAAGCTAAAAAGCTCTCCTCCCTCTTCATAGGAAATGTAAATCTTTGCTCTCCACATACTAGAAAAACAAAAAAAATACGTAGACAAATAGACTTTTCATGGAGTCACTGATTAGAAATAGATATAAGCAGCACCCTTATGGATGAAAATTATTAAATTTTGCACGGTGGTGACTCAACACAGCTTGTATGTCACCTGAGAGATATCAGTTTTCCCTTGAGTTTTCTCCAGACATTACCTGTAGTCAGGATTTAATGAGTATTAGCTAGGTTAATGTACTGACACTTGGAAAAATTGCATCCTGCTAGATCCCAGAGTTGTTCATATCCTGTTCAGAGCTTCATATCAAACACCACTTGCCTCTTAAGAAAGGCTTACAATTGAGGTATCCATGTAATTTTAGGACCTATTTAGGAAACTAGTACAATATGGCCTTTACACAACCCATTTTTAGTATGGACGCTCATATTCCTATTAGCAAAAACATAGATGTCTTTGTGGAGTGAGTAATTACTTCAAAAGCAATCCATGTGAGACATTTGGATGTATCTATTTGTGTCCTGAGGGAATATATTGAGCTCTTTGTCTCTAACTTGCACGTGTCTGTTTTGTGGGTGCAGCAATACAGTGCGACTGCAGTTGCAGATGGGTTGTTGAGTCACAGGTCCTACTCCCTATTTAGGTTTATTTGCAAGTGTCTCATGATTTCTTTGCATTTTTGCAGTTACATGCTTTGCTACCACTGGTTGCCTATGTTCCACTGGACATCTTGCTAAGCAATACACAGGAAGTACCTAATCAGCCACTGCAGTGGTGCTGCTGCTTAAATTTAGCTTGGAGCTCTTACGTCCTCACATGCAGCTTGTATCCCAGATACTCAGTGTCTGGTTTTTGTTACCGCAGTTTGTGCTATAAACAGCTTCCTTTACTCTGTGTGATGTCAAGAACAGAGTAGAGGGCGTGAGAGGAAGGTAAAAACTGTCTCTAGTGGCTTTGTGTACAATCTGTTTGCCCTAAATAATGCTAGAAAGCCTATCAAATCGCATTCGTAAAGCGAAGTGTTACTTCTTATTTGTGTTATTGAAAGGGTGAGTTCCGCAGTGCAACACTCTGCATGTTGATACATTAGAGTGCCCACTTAAGCAGTGAAGACAAGCAAATTGTGGAAATTTCAAGTGTTTTCTTTGTACATAAAATGTAAGTTGAATGAGGGGATGTAATCTTCATGGGAAAACAGTTACTTTGAATTCATATTTGACTCATTTTATATGTCTGATAAAACGCACTTTTATGTAAGAGCACACTTTGATGTGCTTCTGAAATCCATCCCTGCTACAGAAGAGCAGAGTTGCCCAAAATCAGATTGGCGGTCATCCAGCCTTTGTTGCATCTACACCTGTTGCTGCTAGCTGCACAAAGAGAAAACTCAAGGACTGATACTAAAAAACCAAAACAAAATAGTTAGGACCTCAATAGGGTTATGAA
>NW_009970725.1:9981142-10014011 GCF_000747805.2 Chaetura pelagica
TGTAGGGAACAGAAGAGTAAGATAAAAGGAGAAAAAAAAAGAAGGAATAATTTTATTCTGTTGTAGGCAGAGAAAATCATTACTGTTTTCTTTATCTCAAGAGCTGATCCATAAGCCCTTAAGTCTCTAAATTAGGGGAAAAAGTTACCTTTAATCAAGCTATTTCTGGATCTACATGAAGCGGTTATGCAATATGCAAAAAAGAAATCAGTGAAGCAGGGACCTGCAAGTTTGTAATACATCCTTTTTTGTTTGTTTCTTGTGGAAAACAAACAAAAAACTAAAAAATCAGAAGAAAATTTTCAGCTTTTCAAAACATTTCATAGCAAGAATCATGAGACTAGTCTATTAAAATTTGCCCTCTTTATGGTGGAAATGCATGGTGTTTATGTTTGGCACCTTGTAAGATGTGTAGAAACCTGTGAGAACTAACATTATGCATGACTTTCAGGAGTAAATATATAACGTCTCTTTAAATCCTGCCCTTCTGACTACTGCACCTCTTTCTTATTCTCAGGCCCTTTTTAAAAAGAAAAGTAAGATAAGTTTTGAAGGAGCATAAGGAGAAGTTAGAGAACAGGAAAACTGCTGATTTTTTTTCTTCTACAGCATTTAACAGATGTCATGGGCTGAAACTGGGTCTTTTAGAGTCAAATCCCTGAATCTGCACAAAGTCACCCAGGCCAAGGATAATTTTTACCTCACTCCAAAGCAGATGTAACAGCAGTTTTGTTGTAACTAACCAAATATGATGTATCAAACATCATCAGCTTGTCAGCTTATCTGAGATGCAGACTCAATAGTGCAGAACATGCTGTATGTTAGAGGCACCTATTGATTTCAGTCCTGGTGGGTTCCCACTTGGGGTTGCCTAGTGCTTTTGCTAGCACACACCAACAGTCTGTGTCATTTTCTCATAGTGGGAGAAAACTCATCTCTAGAGCTTGAACTGAAGAGCCTGAACCAGAAACAGCTCATCAAATTAATAAAGACAGCAACAATAATACACTACTACTTTTAATAGTAATGCAATAGGGTCGTATTAGGAGTGGTGGGAATAGCAATGCTGTTAATAATTTATAACAATGAGAGAAATAACCTCGTGCAGGGTCCTAGTTGTTTGTATTATTTTAAAAATTAAATTTGGATCCTTTTTTACCTTATCAAGATTGTACAAAATTCCTAAGATTTATGCCTACAAGCCATTGCATAAAGCCTTGTGTGGGTTAGGCAGGGATGTGTCTGTCTCCTTCTTCTCATTTTAGTGGGAAGGATTTTACTATGTTTTTGATAAAGTGCATTATTCAGCACTCCCTTTCCCTCCCCTCTCTTCAGTTACAAGTTGAGCCATTTCAACCAGGGGAACAATTTCCTTTCTCTTTGCCAGAGTGTGAGGGTGCTGCATATCCCCTGAGTAAAAGCAATGTAGTTCACATCAGAAATCAACATATTTGCCAGCTGTTTGCAAAGTATAGCACATTTTTCAGCTCCTAGTCCAGCATCCTGTCTGGACTGGAGAGAATGTGCACCTCATTGCTTTTTATAAAAGTGTAAGCTAAATGGGGCAGAAGAGGAAATGGAACAATTTATTCCCTTTTCATTGAAAATATACTAGTTAATTTTTACAGAGTAGCTGTTCTGCCAGCTCAGTGGTAACCAGCATATCTAAAAATAAAAAATAAACAATGTAAGGAAAATGTCATTAAGTGGCATGCAGTACAAAATATGTATAGCAGTTTATTTGTTGCTACTGCTGCTCCAAAAGGAGAAATTCTGAAAACACATAAAAAAGTTACAGCCAAATCCTGTTTTGTCTTTACTATAGAAATATTGACTGTTGAAGTCAATGGTTCCCTTTGCCCAACATAGGACTTCAGAATAAGGATCTGTGCAGCTTTGGCAGCTTCTCACTCTTTGTTTGGATCTGATGTATGTATTTGCATGTCTTGAGTGCTGATGTACTCTGTGCTATCACTACAAAATTGTAACACCAGTCCACTCTCTATGCTGAGCCTTTATCAGTTCAGTGACAACCTGGGAATCCTCTCTGTAATGTCTCTGATTTCTAAGCAGGGATATTCAGGTAATGGGGAGCATATAGGAAAATAAATGAGTTTGTTACCTGGAGAAATTGGAAAAACAGCATGGATTTCTCTAACCCAAACTTGTGCTATTTTTGCCAAATAGTCTTCAATTAATATACACTTGGAAACAAAAGCACCTATGTATATTAATTTTCAGTTGTTAGTAAGGTACTTTGAAGAGGAAGATTATTCAACACTACATATTTTTTAATTTGATGTTGCCTTTAATATTTTCCTATTATACAGCATGAGAAGAAGGGGTTTAAAAATTTATTTATTAGAATAAATTATAGGAAGTAGCTGGGAAAAAAAGAGTAAATCTTCTGCATTTAGTCCTTCTTCAGGTCCATGAGGCTCCTGAAGAATGTTGAGACTATAGAAATAACTCACCTCATTCAGCTATTTCAGTGGTTCTTGTTAGACTTAATTTGTGTATTCTTTATGACTGATCAAGATCTTGGAATGATATTGAAACCCTTGGAAAATTTTTATTCCTTTTCCCATACCACTTTTATCTTTGTGCCTCTGTTTTCTTAGTCTCTCTACTATTGTTGCTCTCTATAGGGTCCTCTTCATGCAGTAATGAGCTCACTCCACTGTATTTACATGCAGAGCAGAAGACCATATATCATTTATATCCACAGAATGATACTTCCCAAGGATGCTCCTTTTCAAAGCAAATGTCTCTGCATATTGGGAAAATGTAAGCCTTACCGTAGTCTACAGCTGAAGATTCATAGCTTACAGGTATGTTCTACTCTATGGAGGAAAAGCTAACCACTATTTTGGTTCTCAGTGGACTAGGAAACCTGTAACACATTGAAAGTTGCCCAGGGCACAAATGAGTGTTTGGAAATAAAACAAGAGACCTAAACTTGCTTCCTTGCGCACACCAAATCATGCTTGGAGCAAGTAGCCTGTCTCTGTTTAAGGTGAGATGTTGTTTGCACAGGGAGCAAGTGTAAGGGTTTGAAATCCCACAGCCGATCTCTTTCTAATATAGCAAAAGAGGTACAATTCCAAGTGATTTAGGTGTTGTGTTTGGTACAAATGGACAAGATGAGTAAAAGCAAGAGGAGAAGCGGCAGTAAAAGTGTAACACATGACTGAGCAGGCATACTTCCAGCTACTTGCACTCCCCTTTTTCCAGAAAAAATATTTATTCTTAGTTTTAACAAAGGACATATTTACAGGATTCAGAACATCATCTGGCTTGAGGTGAAGTTGTTTCTACAGTTCTCTATTGCAGTGTCTCAGAGGTAAGCTCTGCACTTCATGTGTGGACTGCAGTGGTCTTGTGCTCCGATTCTTCAGTAAAACTCATAGGACTATATAGGTTTCTGTTTACCAAGTGTGACATTTCACCCAAGAAAATCAGTTTGAACACACTAACCTGTGATGAAAGACCACCTATTAGTGATTGGTGTGACTCCAAAGGAATAATTTCCTCTGTATAACCTGTTGCTGCACCTCTGCACTTTCCATTTTATGGGTTTCAGGAGGAAAAGAATGATTATTGTTTTCATATCTAGAAATCCTGAGGATTTCCTGGTGGTATACACAACACACTAGAAGAAGATAGGGTTGCAGTATAAAACATTTAAGACAAGTTCAGAGAGTGGACTTATTTAGTCTGGGGAAAAGGCTTTGGGAAGACCTTATAGAGACCTTCTGGTATCTGAAGGGGGCTACAAGAAAGCTGGTAACGGACTTTTCAGCAGAGGCAGTGATAGGACAAGAGCTAATGGTTTTAAACTGAAAGAGGGGAGATTTAGGTTAGACATCAGGAAGAAATTCTTCACCATGAGGGTAGCAAGGTGCTGGAATAGGCTGCTCAGGGAAGTTGTGGAAGCCCAGTCCCTGGAGGTGTTCAAGGCCAGGTTGGATGAGGCTTGTGCAGCCTGGTCTAGTGGGAGGTGTCCCTGCTCATAGCAAGGAGGTTGTAATCTGATGATCTTTAAGGTTTCTTCCAGCTTTAACCATTCTATGATTCTATGATTTTATGAAACTGTGAATAAAAATGAGTCCTTAAGTAGCTGAGAACTAAATAAGAAAACAATTTAAAGGCATAAAATAAAGGAAAACAAAGTATGAAAGGCAGCACCATCACTACCCCTGACATTTTGACTTTATTGTAGTTGTTCATATTTTTCTTATTGCTTCAGCTGCTGAAATTGTACTTGAAATAGTAAATAGTAATAAAATTGCTAAAAAGTGTACACTTGCTTTCATTATTATTTTTTTTTTAAAGTGTGCTAGTTTGGTTTGGTGGGTTTTTTTGGTAGCAGAGGAAGAGCCCCAGGAGTGGCTCTGGTAAGAAGCTGAGAAGCTCCCCCTGCTCCAAACCCAGCCAAGGGGCCATTGGAGGGACAATGGATGCACCTCTGCCATTAAACATACGAAAGAGCTGATAGAAGACCTAGAAAAAAAGAAAAGCTGAGCTGGAGAGGTGAAAGGCAGTGCTGGAGTGAAGATCCCTTGGTTGGTAAGGAAGAAAAGGAAGAAGGTGCCCAAACTGAAGTTTCCTTGCAACCCCTGGTGAGATGGCAGGCTGTCCCTCTGGGACCCTGGGGGGAAGCAGGGAAGGACTGTAAGGAATCCTTCCTCCTGAGGAGAATAACGCAGCAAGAACCACCAGCCTGTGAACTGGCTCTAAACTCCATCCCCTGTCCCCCTGTGCTGCTGGAGGGAAGGAGGGAGAGAAACGGGGAACAAAGTGACTTGGGCCTGGAAAGAAGGGAGGGGTAGGGTAAAATATGCAAGCCCTGTTCTTTGTGTTGTCTGTGTCCTGTGTGTGTTTGATTAGTGGTGAATTAAATTATTATTATTCCCTAGGGTTCAGTCTGTTTTGCCCATTACCTTAAAGGATGAAGAACCTTCCTTGTCCTTTGCCTCGATCCCTGAGCTTCTAGTTGGCCTTTGTCCTCCCCATCCCAGTGTGTGTGTTTGGAGTGGGAGGGAACTTGAGTGAAAGGCCACGTGCCTGGCTCTTTGTTGTTGTGTTAGGTCCAAACCACAACAATAAACTCTGCACCTGAGGATGAAAACTGCAATGCAGAAGCATCTTGGAATTTCCAAAGTTGAAGAAAACAAGATAGTTATATATAATAAAAAAATATGAAATACTTGGAGTTATTTAAATTAGCTTGGTGTCCCTACTCTGTGAGTTCTGAGGTTGATAAATCTGGATTTTGGTTGATATCCTGGCTTCCCCACAAAAAACTTTTCTGACTTTCAGTATCTCACATAATTTCTCTGCAATTTAGGGATCTGTAAGAACCAGATTATGTTTCCCTACTTCACAGAGGAATTGTGAAGTCAAGTAGTGTACACATACTCTCACTCTCTCTCTCTCTTTTTCTGTCTTTGATGGATAGGTACTAGAGTGTAGGCAGGCAGATGTAGAAAAATTACAGATATGCAGATGGACTATGCTGTTTTTTTAAATCTAAAGTTTTAAAACATGTTCACATATTCTCTCATATGTGTATAAAGAAAGAATTTTGTCACATTGCCTTTAAGAACTCTTTCATTTGCTGTCTGCTAAGCTCTAGTTTCATATAGTATTGCATTCTTGCTAAGAAAATTATTAAACAACCCAACTTGAAAACCTCAGGCTAAGAAAAAGATTGTTTTTCATCTTGTGTATGAAAAATCATTTTACTTTGATTTGTTTGCCAGGCCTTTCTGCTGTCGTATATGCAATAACCATATAGAAAAGGTTTCCTTCAGTAATTATCCTTTTGATTTGTTTTTATGGTAAACTAGAAATAACCTAATTTAGGCACTTTTGCCATATGTTAGGCATGTAGTTGATTACAAGGTGTTCTGTATTTGCATGAAAGAATTTTGCAGGTTTGATAATTTTCTGCAACAGTTTGAACCTTTGGGATTTCCTATTAAGAGGATACTCACCGTCAATATATGGTTGTTCCCTCCTACATATGCTTCAAATGTAGTTAAACAGCTGTAATCATTCAGTTGGAGTTGAAACTCTAATTGTAAAATGTTGATTTGTAAAGTTTGAAAATTATATGAAAAATGATAATTAAGCTCAACATATGAGTCCTCCTGTATTTCCACTGAAGAATAGTGCCTGATGGAGCCTGGAGTTTCCAATAAATTTGTCACGTTCTCCCTCCTTGTAGCTTCCCTTCAGTTCTGCTCCATTACCGTTGATCATACTGCTGTTACCTTCCTGAATAATTAATTCCCACTCTCACTTACTGCAATGTGTAGCTATCTTGGAGAGAGCTCTGCATGCTTCATCCTGTTAGCCTTCCCTCGCTGGTATGGTTGCACAACCAGCCCCAGGACTTAGAGGTTCAACTTCAGAGAACGTCTTCTCAGGTTGACTGAAACCAAGTTGCTTTTCTTCACCAACTCTTCATCCCCATTCCTCCCAACAGGCCCTACCATCCTCTTAAACATAAATACTGAATATATGTACTTCTGTCTCCCAGCAATTTCAGAATCTCTGGCTGCCACCTACCTCCATTCTCCCTTGTCTTCCTCAAGGACAAATGAGCTGGCTATGTAATTTTATCTCCCTGGGACTGGCTAGCATGGTCTATATCTACTAGAAGCTTTGTGGAAACAGACATATCTCTTGAGACTAAAATTAAGGGGAGTCAAGCAACAATCCCAATGCAGAGGGGATACTGGCTTTGCCTGTCAGTGACTCATTTCCTGGCACTGTTGTTCAAATCAGTAAGTGGGCTATCTATTTAATGTGAAATAAATTCCATTTTGGAAACTAATTTTTTGGAGGGTAAAAATTTCTATAACATAAATATGAAATAAAGGTCTTCTCTTGTCAGAATTGGCTTGGTTTGAACACTATTTAAAGATGTGTGCATGAAAAACTCCAGTATAAATATTTATTTTTTAATAGCTATTTAGTAGACTTAGAAATTCCACAAAGCAGTAGATCAGGAATAGAAACTTTACTAAAATGAAAGAAAAAAATCAGATTATTGATGTACCTATCTATCCACACTACTATCATGACCCTTTAATCAGTTAATTAATTTCTTTAATGCCCCTTTTAACACTTTCTTTTATGGGATGACTCAGGCTAAGCTTGACAGTCTATGGGGAACAAGCTCCAAAGAGAGCTTTAAAGGCTACATGCAATCTTTTGAAAATAAAACTTTCCTAGGTGATAAGTGATTTCCATGCATTCAAGAGAGATTAATTTAATGATCCCTTTGCTGTAAGTACAGGAAAATCCCAGTGTTTGTACAATCTCCTCAGTTAATTAACTGAAAATATATAGGTACTTCTGAATTTCTATGTGCTAACCAAACCCAAACTTTTCATTACTTGTAGATAATGTTTTACGAAATATGATAACAGTATTTAAAAAAATCTGCCTAACAGAATAATATACCAATGTAGAGAATTTTATACTAGTAAATACTCTATTTTATTTTATTCAAACTATTTTAAATTTTTTTCATCTTTTAAATGAAATTCTACCAAACATGTTCTCTCTGGGAGCTGGCTGTTTAAATTAAGTAGAAATAATTGGCTGTAACCTATAAAGAGGTGATTTGTGGGAGGCTTTTTTCTTTTTCTTTTTCTTTTAAAGAAAGCTGGAAGGCAGGTTTAAATATTGTCATATTATTGCTGTTCTTTTGGGTCCTGAAATAATAATGTACCTTTGGAGAAAAAATAATCAAGGTTTGTTATTTTACATTCTCTGATGTGTAGAAAATGCACCACAGAAAGTGAAAATTTAATTAAAACTGTGAATAAACCTAAGTACATTTAATAACTGAACTAAATAGTTGTATTATGCTATTATGGTAATACTTTTTTTTCCAGTTATCCTGTACCTGATGTAGCTGAACATTTGTGAAGCAGTCTGTAGATGCGATGTGAGTCAGATCTTTTAAAATCTTGTTATTTTTAATGTATTTAAGCAGAGGTTCACATACTTGATATGAAACATCCTTACTCAAAATATTATTGCCTGTTCATGTAAATTTGATTTTTGTTCTCATGAAATAATGCATGTGATTTCAAAGGTCTGATGTTTTTGATTATTTGTATTATCATTTCAAAGCCCAGGTTCTGTATAATTCTATTCAAAGATAAAATTCAGCTGTAGGTCAGCCTGGTGGTCACAGACAGTGTAAAAAAATAAAGCTTGTAGCAACAGCAGTATGGAATAACATACGAGAATTTATGTACAAGACAGTGTTTTCTGATACTGTTGCTCTAGTTTTTTAAATGTTGATGAAAATGTAATTCATGCTTTGTGCTAACTAGCGAATAATAAATACATATAATATATATATGTGTATAAATACATACATTCAAACAATGGCATTTTCTTGCTATTTAAGCTGATTTTGTGTATGCATGACTTTATTGAACTTCAGTGGAGTTCAGAGCA
This sequence comes from Chaetura pelagica, assembly GCF_000747805.2. NCBI lineage: Eukaryota > Metazoa > Chordata > Aves > Apodiformes > Apodidae > Chaetura > Chaetura pelagica. The sequence continues at coordinate 9,989,630 of NW_009970725.1, forward strand.
TTTATTCTTATATCCAAAATGTACCCATGCTATGGCTACTAAGGATACTGTAATTGTGGATTTCCCAGTCAAGGGTGTATTCTGAATGATAATGTTGCATTAGGCTACAGTTTTGTGTTTAATTTCCTTTGAAAAAGAATAGTATAAATGTATTTGTCTGAATTTGCAATCTTTTGAACCTGATAAATTCAGTGCCTGCCTCCCTGCTTTGGAGTTGCTGGAGAAAGGAATGTTAAACCATTCTCATTCTTACTTCGTACTGTTTTCCATTCGCTTTGCACAGGTGTAAATGACTACATGGGGACAAAGACAGTGAGAAAACAGGATTTGAGGTTAAAGCAGAAACACCATTTTTCTGGTAGTTCCAGTGCAGCTGGGCTGGGTTGCCATATGTATGTGAAAACTGGATTTCAGCAGTTGTACTTACGCTCCCATATATTCTCCTGGCCTGCAGAAACTAGGGAATTAAATGTTGTTTGTTTGGTCGACTAGCTGGCCTTTGGAGTGTATATGTAACATGCTGTGTGGATGAAATTCAGAGGTCATGTCTGAAGACTTCTCCTAAGCATGTTAGAAGAAAACCTACGGTGTGTCTTTCCCCAGGTAACCAGCTGGGGCTTCCAGAAGTCTGTGCAGTGTGTGTTTAAAAGGTTTTGGTACTGATGATCATAGATCCTTTGTGTGTGTGTGTGTATCTGTGCTTATGTATATGTATATATAAACATATACATACATAAATGTGTAGTTGAATAAAGATACTAAACGCATACAGAGAATTTTTCTACCTTTCTTGAATTAAGAGTAAGTAAGGCAAAGGAAATGCATCTTTAACCTGTGGAACAGCTCATCCTAACTTGTGTTATTCTGAAGCATTTACATGTTTTCCCTTCAAATGTTTAAAAATGAAGTCATCGTGACCAAAAACAAATACTGATAAATGTTTCAGTGTTCAGGTACTGTCTCTTGAGTTTATTTCTCTGTTACCTTTTCCTGTTTGCTCATCAAATGTAATGTCCTTTCCTTCTTCCCCTCCTTTATTCCTCTCTGTACCTTTTGAGAGGCTCTTCTTTGATTGTTTCAGTATGGATTATCTTCCTCAACCAGCTAAGATCAAGATGTTTGAGACTTGAAACACCTGTGGAAATGCTGTCTTGGCTGGTGAGGGACAAGGGACCCTAGAGGTGGGACAGCATGGTCTGTACTGCAGAAAAGGTCTTTTGCGTAGCTACCAGCTAGAGATTGACCATACAAACCCCTGAACTCAAATCCACCTCTATTTGCTGAGCCATGTTATTCTAAAATAATTACAATGTTGATTGTGTTGATTGCCTGTATTGGGGCTGTTCCAGTTTGTCTTTCCTGGCTTTGATCCAGGATTATCCCTTGGCTTCACTGGCCATTCAAGCTTAATTTTCTAATTAAACCAGAGACTCCCAAAGGCTTTCAGAGATTGCTGTTGGACCCCAAAGATCATCTGCATGCTGCACTGTGTCAGTAGGGCCCTAGGGAACTCCTTCGTGGGCAGCCCATATGCCAGACGTGGGCTGGCAGCAGGCTTGGCAGCCAAGCAGGGCTGCTATCCCTCAGCCTGGGGCAGCCACGGGGCCGAGATCACTACCACACTCTGCAACAGGGTGCTCACCCCCAGCTACTTTGCCAGTGCAGCTAACCAGCTCCCTGCTGTCCATTGCAAAGGTTCTGCCAGAGGGCTGTATTCCTTGTAAAATCCTCTTTTACTGCTCTCCTGTTTGAGGGGAAGAGGAAAGGACCTGGCTCTGAAGTGTTGGCATTTGTAAATGCTCTTGTATGGGTTGTGTGGAGTTTGCAATGGCTCTGGAGGAGCTTTGAATAAGTCTACTTGGTGCCTATTGTCAGAAGATTTCACCTAGTTGGGCCAACTGGTAGATCTGTAGCTGGCCCACTTAACTGATTATAAAGTGTCATGTAGATAATGAGAGATAATGTTCTGAATGAAAATATCTAGGTAGAAATGCCTCAGTGCATTTAATGGGTTATGACCCTTGTTTCTTCTTCTAATCTTTATTTGGATACACTCTGTATCAAAAGACTGCAGAGCAGAATTTCATCACCTAGTGAAAGCATTTGTTTTCACTTTCCAACTGCATCCTCAGTATGTGTAATTCAATAATGCCTTGATCAAGCAGCTGTCCTAGCCACTCACTATTACTGTGCAATATCTTCTCCTTGTTATATGTTGCAACAGAATCACCATCTAAATGAAAGATAACATAATTAAGTGGAATGTTGGGTAGTATCAGAGACAGAGGCTTTCTTTGCTGAAAAGGGAGCTGCTTTGCCAGAGCTGTGTATTTTAGTTGTCAGTAATCATAACATCAACCAAAAGGTTATAACTTTATTCCAGGCTATTAAGTAAGTAAAGCACCGATTAAAAAGAGCCTTTTGACACTAAGGAAGTGTGTGTGTTTGTAACCAGCTCTCGAATGTCCTTTTTTTTCTTCTCTTTGAACTCCTAGGGAGCTTGTGCATCAAACCAAATAAAAAAAAATCTCCCGAATTTCCATTGAGCAAATAGGTTAAGGAACACTTTAGTTACTTAGACTAAACTGTCTCTAAATAGTGCAAAAGAGGTCAGAGTTTCCACTCTACCATATTGAAGGTATACATAAAAATCTAATAACCAAAAAAGAGTGAAAGAAAGGGCAGTGCTTTAATTAAAGCGTGAATGCATCACTTATTCACTGAGAGACCTTGACCCATTACTATGTCTTCCCATTATAAGCTTCATACCTTGGTCCTCTTGAGAGCTCCTGGAGTGTTTGAGCGCTTCACTTCTACTGGTGGTCTCTTAAGAACCATGCTGCCACTGTGAGTTGAAAACAAATCAAAGCACAGATCTTTCCCAAGAAAGGCTTTATGTTTTCATTAAAACTTCAGGTTTTTAATTAGGGTGAATCCTTGTTAACTCAATCTGTTGGAAAATACAGTTTGCTGCATATGCAATGCCTAGCTACCTCTAATTATACTCCCTGAAAAGATGGGGTTGCTTTTTCATACCACAGTGCCAGTAGTTAGCTAGTAATATTCTAACACTGAACAATCTAATGCTAACAGTTTAAGAAAAAAAATAGTTGTCAATGGAACATGTTTGACTGACAGTTTTATAAGGTAAAATTCAGAAAGTAGTACTGAGAAAATACGTAGGGCAAGGGCAATATGATCTGGCTTTTGCCATGCTGGGCTTTACCCTCACAGTGGCAAGTGTCTGTCCAGGAGTGAAATGATAAAGGAGTATGGCAACTGACTCAAAAGCAAAAACATACCATGGCATTCTTCAGGGAAAGGAGGGCATAAAGATTTGCCCTGAGCTTTAATATCTATGAGTTTTAATATTCTTGGAGTTATTTCGTTATGCAATGATTACATTACGATACACAAAGTATATGGTATATACTTTAGTATAATATACTTTCTTTGACTCAGCTAAGGGCCTTGCCCATCAGGCTAAGTGACATGCTTCTGGCTGTACTTTCTTTGCCCTCAGAATGTGATTTTGGCCAACATAATGTGTTCTTGGCCAACATAATAACCCAGCTTCAGAAAGAAGGGTAAGAGGTATTCCAGAGTCCAGTCTGTTTCCAGCAGTGGTTAGTCCAGCAACTGGGATGTTATCTTAGGAAATTTGAACAGTGGGTTGCATATTCCTCAGATTTAGGAATGCATTGAATCCAGATTTCTGGTTTTCTGGACAGATGACCGAACAACTAGATTGTAATATTAAAAATAAAATGTGCTCCATTCATATCACCACTAAAAGAGGACACTTCACTCTAGCAAACAAAGGTGTAAGATATCAACAAAATTTAAAGCTTATGGTACAAAAATTCAATGTAAAAATAAGAGGTTTTTTAAACAGTTAATACAATCAGCCTCTAGAATAACTAAACAAGAATCCTAGTGGATTTCTCATTACTGGAAACTTTAAAATTGACATTTAATGTTTTTCTAAAGAATATGCTCCAGGTCTATCACAGCTATTGAGATCTGAAGCAATAATTAATTCAGGGAAGTCCCATGACCTGTCAGACTATATGATCACAATGGTCACTTCTGGCTTTAAAATCTATGGAGTCCCTAGCTTCTGTGCTGTGAATGCCAATGAGGCTGCCAATTAGTGTGCTTTTTTTTTTTTTTTTTTTTTTTTAATTTTATTATGTGGACATGTGTTCACTGGGATCTAGGCTGAGACCACCAAATTAATTTTTAAGTCATTAAAATGCTTCATTCTCTGAATAATGATTGTCACAAAACACAATCAGAATGTAAAAGAGAAGGCATCTCATTCTTGGAACAAAAAAGTAAGCATAAGGAAGTAGTAAAATTTTTTTTTTTTTTTTAATTTTATTATGTGGACATGTGTTCACTGGGATCTAGGCTGAGACCACCAAATTAATTTTTAAGTCATTAAAATGCTTCATTCTCTGAATAATGATTGTCACAAAACACAATCAGAATGTAAAAGAGAAGGCATCTCATTCTTGGAACAAAAAAGTAAGCATAAGGAAGTAGTAAAAATGTATATTTAGTGATAAATGTATATTAGTGGTATAAAGTATAATGCATCTTTTTTACTATCTCATTCTCTCCCATCACTGAATGCCAAATATAACATGTCTAATAATTCATTTCACTGCTGTTTTTGTTGCTTAAAATAGAAAGAACATTATTAAGACAGTGCTTGATGGGGAAGGTTTTAATGCCAAAGCTGAGATCTAAATATCTTAAGTAGTGATTGATCCCTGGTCTCAAGGGAGAGAGGATGTCTAGTCAAAAGGCAGAGACAAATATGAATAGTCTAGATTTTTTCTCCATTTCAGGTGCATGATATGCTTTTGTTTTCACTAAAATCTTTGGTCTCTTAATTGCTTTATAAATTATTAGCGCTTGTGCAATTTAAATAAAAAGACACAAAATATAGCTACATGTTTGGCTTTAAAGAAAGCAAAAAGGGCAAATAGCTTCCAAGTAACTAGAGGCTTTACATATTAAATAACATGCATGTTTAGAAACATGAGACCAGTGACTGCATTATACATCTCTGGTGGGGCAAGCATGGCTTTTTAGCAAGCCATGAAGGTGACATCATACCTCAGGTGCAGCACAGAGTAATGAGCTTTCTCTGCACGTTTGTTTTTATCTTAGTTATACCAGCAAGTGCTGGTGTGCTTGATACCAGATGGGATTCCTAGCAGCATTTCAGCTGCTCTGGGGTGGACTTTCTTATCAAGATCCCTGAGATGCTAAGGTTAAAAGTTTGATCCTGTGCAAAAATGAAATCAATACTATTATTTTAGCATTAAGAAAGGGGTATTACTGCAAAATCTAATTTTAAAGTCCTTCCTTTGGTTACTGATTTTACTCTTTCTGTCTGTGTGTCAATAACCTGTAAACAGCCCAGTTGGAAAGGCCATATTAAGTGAGAACATTGCGTTTTCTGGATTTGGTGGCAGTCTATGTTCTGACATGGTATATTGCAGTAATAGTTTTTCTGTTTCTGTGTAAGTGGGTGCTGTCTCTAGGGCTCGATTTCTGCAATGTAATCTCTCCTCTTTAACAAAGTCTAATATTATTGAGTGACCAGAGAAATAAAGAGCACTTGTGATTGTCTTGCACTTGGAAAACTGCAGCTTGCAATATACTTGCTCCTTGAAGACGGTGGCCATTCAGAGTACTAAAATTGAATTTGCAATTACTGATTAAGAAAAGCATTCCTGGTATTTTTTAAATGATGCCCTCTTAGAATAATGGCACCATTCACTTTTGTTTCATGTTGGACTGAGGGAACTTCAAGAAACAAGACAGCTAATTGCCTGTTACCATGTGTTTGAACTGGGAGCAAGAAAGGGAAAAAGTCTATGCTTTCAGTCAAAAAGATTTCCAAAGATATCATCAGGAGCTTGTCTTTTCTCTGCGCTAGATTCTAAAAATGCAGAGGAGGAGAAAGCCAGCAGTCTGGACAGTGCTGGGATGCTACTTGGAAGAAGCTCAGTTGCCTTGGTTTGCAAAAATCTCTGCTGTGGAGTAACCGTGAGCCACTGATCACACTTCAGGAATCCAAATGTTAAATCTTTTTGCATGCCCTAGAAGGACCATGTTGATCAAAACTTCTCAGTGTTTTCATCTTAGGGCTACCTCCACTGTCTAGGGAGAGGAAAAATGGGATGACCTTGTGCAGCATTGCTTGCACCCTCAGCAAGTTTGCTGATGACACTGAACTGTGTTGTGAAGTCAATATCCTGGAGGGAAGGGATATCATCCAGAGGGACCTTGACAGGCTCGAGAAGTGGGCTAGTGCAAACTGCATGGAGTTCAACACGGCCAAGTACAAGGTCCTGTACCTGGGTTGAGGCAATCCCATGCACGAATACAGGCTGGGAGGATTAAGGATTGTAGACAGCCTAGAGAAGAAGGACTTGGGGGTAGTGGTGGACCAGAAGTTTAGCATGTGCTGGCAATGTGCACTTGCAGCCCAGAAAGCCAACTCTGTGCTGGGCTGCATCAAAACAAGCAGAGCCAGTTGGTTGAGAGATGTGATTCTCCCCCTCTACTCTGCTCTGGTGAGACCCCACCTGGAGTGCTGTGTCCAGTTATGGAGTCCCCAACTTAAGAAGGATATAGAACTCCTCAAGCGTGCCCAGAGGAGTGACACAATGGTGATCAAAGGGCTGGAGCAGCTTCCCTGTGAAGACAAAGTGAGGAAGTTGGGGTTGTTCAGCCTAGAGAAGAGGAGGCTCTGTGATGACCTTATAGCAACTTTCCAATATCTATCTGAAGGGGGCCTACAAGAAATCTGGGGAAGGGCTTTTTACACAGGTGTATAGTGAGAGGACAAGGGGCAATGGTCTGAAGCTTAAAGAGGGGAGATTCAGGTTGGACATTAGGGAAAAGTTATTTCCTGTGAGGGAGATAAGATGCTGGAACAGGTCACCCAGGGAGGTCTTCAAGACCAGGTTTGATAGGGCCTTGAGCAACCCAATCTTGCAGGAGGTGTCCCTGCCCATGCAGGGGGGTGGAGCTAGATAAACTAAGGTGCTTCCAACCCAAACCATTCTATGATTCTATGAAGGTGTTTCATTTTCATTTGAGTTGAAAAAAACCTATTTTAAGTGCTCATTTATTACTGCCAATATTAATTGTTTTCTTTACCTGCTCATGTGATTAGGAACGGTGTAGAGGAATTTTGTTTTGCTTTCTTATTTTTTTTTTTTGCAGATCACTTTCTTGTCTTTTACAAACACCAATTGCCAATAGACCACTCAGAGAAATATTTATTAACATGGTAATAATTCTTTTTTCATTCAAGCAGTTAACCCTGATCCTTGAAAAAATAACTGCAAGACTGTGGTGGCTAGACCTTTTGTGCTGCAGTAGCATCTGCCACAGGGCTGCCCTGCCAGGACTGCTCTAAAGAATGCTCTTAATGCAGAGGAAATCTTTTGGTGTGATGCCATTCCATAGGTGATCTGCCTTTTGTCTAGACTTTGATGACAGAAAAAAAAGATATGGCTGAAATGTTTTAGTTGTACTCAGCAAACTTGGTGGATGTCAGTAGCTGATTTTATTTAGAGCACCTGCAGGAACAGACTTTGCATAGCTAGTTAAGACTGGAATCTATATAACTTCCATATTTACATTACTAGAGTACCTTGTGTAAGCTCTTTTACATCACTGTCTAAAAGAGACAACTGGGTATTACTGGGGACTTTTATTCCCACATCCCCCTGTAGGCAGGGAGGTGTTGACAGATGGTTTTCTGCCAGACTAACCTCACAGATGTGGGTATTTTCTGTGAATGAATCACTTATTTACTGAGATACTGATTTTTAGTTGATTAATTCTATTTTTGGTTCCATACAGAGGTGATTGGCTAAGTCCAGCCATGTCTCTTTGTAATACTAGATATTTTCTTAAAATCACAGAATCATTTTTGTTGGAAAAGACATTTAAGATCATCAAGTCCAACCATTATACTGCCAAGTCCACCATTAAACCATGTCTCTCAGCACCACATCTACACATATTTTAAATACCCCCAGGGATGGTGACTTCATCACTTCCCTGGACAGCCTGTTCCTGTGCCTTAGAACCCTTTCTGAAAAGACATTTTTTTCTAATGTCCAATCTAAACCTTCTCTGCACAACCTGAGGCCATTTCCACTTGTTCTATTGCTTCTTTCTTGGGAGAAAGACCAAACCCACCTCACTCCAGCCTTCTTTCAGGGAGTTGTAGAGAGCAATAAAGTCTTCCCTCAGACTACCTATCTCCAGGCTAAAAAAAACCCAGTTTCCTCAGACACTCCTCATAAGACTTGTGCTCCAGACCCTTCACCAGCTTCAATGCCCTTCTCTGGACTCACTCCGGCATCCCAATGCTCTTCTTGTAGTGAGGGGCCCAGAACTGAACACAGTATTTGAGGTGTGAACTCATCAATATATATTTGCTCTGTGTAAAAGTATTTTGGGGATCACATCAATCAGTTTCTAATCAGCCTGAAAATAATTCAGCAGTGATGCCATTGTGCCCAGTCTTATTTTCCAAGGTGAAAAATCCCTAATTGATGTGTAGATTTAATTTTTTCATAGTCTCACCAAAAGAATTCAGGTTAGATGATCTCTGTGTAGGTAGTCTAGCCCAACATCCTGGTTAAACCAGAGAAAACATCAAATTAAAACCAGGGACTTGTTCATGTGAATCTTATAAGTACCAGTGATGGAAATTCTGTAGCCTTCCTGGGAAATGTGCTCCAGTGTTTGATCACTCATTGTGGAAATATTTTTGTATTTATGCCCATCTGGAGATTTCCTTGTTGCAACTTGTGACCGCTTCTTCTTGCCCTTTCACTGTGCATCTGTAAAGGGGCTGGCTCTATGTTTACTTCATGAGACTTGGAGGCTGATGAACTTGCTGCATGACCACTTCACATTTTGTTGTTTCTTCCTTACTATGTCGATAACAATAGTGTTCTCTCTGTCCTTTTCGTTTCCTTTGGTGTTATATTCTTAGTGACAAAGTCAAGAACATATATGTGCAACACTCCTAATTTTCCTTCATTATTACCTCCATGTTTTTATGGATTCCACTAATTAATTATGAAATGTTTGCACAACATTTAAAATATATTCATTAAAAATAAATGAGCGTGGTGGATTTTATGAAGCATTAGGATGGTTTCTTTTGCTTGTTCACTTAGCGATTTGCAAAATGTAGTAATTCCCAGAAGGCCTCCCAGTTTTGATTATCTCAAGTCAGCAAGGTAAGGCTGTTGCATTATTTGTTTGTTAAAATATTCAGAGCCAAAACCTACCATTGCCTTTACCTAGATGTCTCCAAGATACTTTATTATTAATCACACTAACAAAACAACAGAATCAGCTTAATGGTACAGGTTACCAGAGATGCAACATAGCAAAGTCTGTTGGGCCACATAAAGCAAAGCTTAGTATTGGACTAGAGCATAATAAACTGTATGAAAACAAAACAAAACAAAATACTTACATTGACATTATTACTTTTCTCTGAGTAAAAAATAAATGGATGGGAATATTGTCTAGCAAATGAGCACTTTTTATTGAACATGAATTGATATTCTTCACATACTTGACAGATAAAATTTTGATGCATCTGCTTTAGGCATGTGCATTAGATTTTCCAGAGTTGTAGGAATGTGCGTATTTAAGTGTATATATACATTCACATTTTTAATTATTCAGTATGGTTAGACTTGTGTGTGGATTCAGTGAAAAACTTGGTGTCAGCTCAAGTAATTATGAAATAGTTTTGTTTTTCTCTTGTAGTCTTTGGAAAGAAGTGGTTTGACCGAAGAGCACTTGTGATTTTACTAATGTTGTTCTGGAGTGGTATGTCTGGTCTCTTTCAGAGGATGGAAGAACAGTTATATTGCCTGCATGGATCTTACGTTTCCATTTCAGCTGCTTGTAACTCCTTTTTCTTTAGAGAACTGATCTGGATTCTGAATGCCATTTATGTAATAATTTCAATCACTTGAGATAAAGTGTGATAATCTTGTTTAAAATCCACATCTGGTAACTAAGCAGTTCTCCAGATGTTTTTTTTCTTTTGTCTGAAGAGTGTGCAATACTAAAATACTAGTGAATTGCCTAAGTTAGACAATTCTAGTGAAAATAAATCAGAATATTTGTCTGCTTACAGTAGATACAGGAACAACTCATATTCTAAAATGTAATCTTTCTTTGGCAGTACTTGGTAAATCAGTCTCAAATACAGAAGAAAAAAACTATTGTTAGCCACAGATAGAAGCAGAAATTCAGAGACTCTTTTATTCTGCATAGACTCATGGATCCCATCACATGCATAATGGGTTGTGAAGAAAGTGCACTTCGACCACATTTCAGTCTCTTCTAATATAAAGAATCACAATCTTATTTAAAAACAAACAAACCAACAACCAACCAACCAAAAACTTATGACAGCGGTATTTTTCTAGTCAATTAAGTTTTCATTGTGGTAGACTGTATTTTCTGTATCTGTAGTTCTGAGATCCTGTTTAAGCAGTCCTGGAGCATTCTGGTGTCCTTGAGCAGCCAGTTATTTGGGAATCAGAGGGAATTTAGCCATTTCATGAACATAATTGTTGACATTCCTGAAGAAGGTTTTTAACCCCCAAAAAGTCTAGAAAATTGACACCACTTGTTCTGCCACAGCATCAAAGATGACAGTTTCAATTCTATGTATGTAAAGAAAAAGTGCAAAGATTAGAAAGCCCCAGAGCCAGACTCTGTCCTAATTTTTTCTGGTGTTATTAATGCGAGACTAATCCTTTCTGCTGCAAGACCTATCTGTAAAATGCTAGTGTTTGCGTTCCTCATATTTATTTGTAGAGATTGCAGATTCTTCTAATCAAGCATTCTGTGTTTCACCACTGAGTACAAGTCCTACCTAAGTACAAATTGTAGTAATAATTAAGTGGGACAAGCCATTTCCTGCTTGTTTCTGGTCCACACAAATCCGCACATCTGAAAATGGCTGGACTACTCATGGGATTATCCTTCTACCCAGAAGCAGCAAAAGTTCCTCCAAGCAGAGAAGACAATACATTTTTTATTACAGGATACCTGTCAGTTTGCAGTGGGCTAATTTAATAGCACCCACCTGAAAGGCATTAGCTTTAATCTGAGATGCACCAGGAAGATGGACTAATGACAATTTACCATTTATAAAAGTATTTACAGAAGTCCCCAAGTAAATATAAGTATTTAAAGCCAGCAAATAAATGCACCCAGGAAAACCACTTTCCCCCATGTACCAATAAACAGCAGAAGTTCTCAGTTTCATGGGCACTGCTGGCTCCCCAGGTATCCACTTATTCTACCAACATCTTGAAAGAAAATTAGAACAACGTGATTAGTGAATTCATTAGATTCAGAAGAGATATATTCTGCTTGCTGCATTTGCTATGTTCTACTTTAGCATTGGGTCTCTGTGTTCTCAGGAGCCTCCAATCACCCTAATACCCTCCCTCAACTTTGCAACATAACCTGATAAAAGGTAATTTGGGCTTATCTTCTACGTCTGTATCTTCTCAGTGGAGCTGGCAGTAAGTACTAGTACATGTTGCTGATGTGATTTGGTTCAGCTAGGAGGATCCTCAGATTCACCCTTTCTCTTTACTCAGGAAGCTCCACTGCTCCCTCTCCCTTACTGCTTTCAACTCCTTCCAGCATCTTCCAAAAGTTGTCTCGTCATTCTCATTTTCTTGCTAACTCCAACTGTCCAGAAACTGAAGAACAACTGAAGGGGACTTAGATTTAACAAAAAAGGGAGGAAAAAACTATTATCAAATCTCCTTGTGCTCACAGTCTATTGGAACCATGCAATTTTGGGGTTTTTTTCTGAGTTGTGTGCCATACTATGTGGAAAGTTAAAAAAATCTTGCACTGGTTTCCTCATTCCTGTGAGGTGCATAGGGAAAAAAACATAACTGTCTGTGGAAGATCTGTGGGAGTGTCTTCTTTAAATGAAATCTTCAATTTCCCTGTCAGCTGTCAAAGATTTGAAGAAGAGCTAAACTAACTAGGATGCCATTCTGATAGGGTACTATTTTGTCCTCTGAGACCTCTTCTGTCAGAGGACAGCTGATTTCTGTTGTAAAGATGATGAAGGGAGTGGAACATCTCCCTTATGAGGAAAGGCTGAGGGAGATGGGTCTCTTTAGCTTGGAGAAAAGGACACTGAGGGGTGACCTCATCAATGTTTATAAATATGTAAAGGGTGAGTGTCAGGGAGATGGAGTTGAGCTTTTTTCAGTGACGACCAGTGATAGGACAAGAGGCAATGGGTGCAAACTGGAGCATAGGAGGTTCAATGTGAATATCAGGAAAAACTTCTTTCCTGTGAGGGTGACAGAGCACTGGAACAGGCTGCCCAGAGAGGCTGTGGAGTCTCCTTCGCTGGAGACATTCAAAACCTGCCTAGACAAGTTCCTGTGTGATGTGCTCTGGGTGACCCTGCTCTGGCAGGGGGGTTGGACTAGATGATCTTTCGAGGTCCCTTCCAACCCCTAGGATTCTGTGATTCTGTAGCATGGTCAGATGAACTGGTAGCAGTGTGCTTGCAATGCCCCTTCATGGCTACTCCACAGTAGATCTTCAGAAACGAGTAAGCAGACCAAATATGCTCCTGTTGCTAGAGGTGATAGTGGAATAACTGAAATTCAGAGTGAGGTTTTTCTACTATAAGCAGGGAGGGCAGCAGTAATGTAAAACCAGTTACAACATGACTTAAGGGGTTATTGAAGCTGTCTTCCAGTTTTTACCAGCCATCCTGGAGATACTTAGCCAAGGGTGTACCACACTTACAAGAGAAACAAGTTTATTTTTTTTGTTAGTTTTTTTTTTTTTTTTTCCTGTACAGCACTTTGAAGTCATGTTATAAACACAGTACTTTGGGTTGGATGTGGCAAATTTGAGTCCTCTGTGGCTTCTCACATAAAAGGAGGAAGCAGCCCAGCACTGCAGTTTCCCTTGGACAGACGAGGATCACTGCATCACAGGCACAACTCCTCACCAAGAAAACTGGTTTCTCGTGTGTTACCCAGCAGCTGCACTGAATCAGGAGTGTGGAAATCCCTGACTTCATTTGAGTCAGCAGGGCATGTGGCAGGAGGAGAGTGCTTTGCAGGATGTTCATTAAGGGAAGAGATATCTTCTGTACCAGACTGAGAAACTATTTAATAAAGAATACAAATATGGAATAATTTGATCAGTGTACTAATGGTCCCACACATGTGCAGTAGTGAAATGATCTGTCTCTCTATTTCATGCCATACATGAATTTGATGGTCTAAGTTTAGTTTCTAACAGACCATGTCTGACTGTTTAGATGAGCAAGTGTCCTCAAAAGAGGCCTGTAGTTGTAAAATTAAGTGCATCCTGCTGGGTCAAAAATCCAGATTCCGTTTGCCATTTATCATCAAAGATATTATTTGGTACTTATATCTGCACTTAAAAAATTGAAGAGAGGAGCTATTTCATAAGAAGAATAACTCTTCTTCCTGTTGTTAAACAGATTGTGATTGTGGAATAACTGGATAGCTTTCAAGAACATAGAAGAGGTTTCAGAAAAAGAGGTTTTTAATGCCTTCTTCTAAGGTCTTTTTATAAAAAAGTCTTCTTTTGCTCCTGCAGAAGCCAAGGGAGATTTTGCATTGAGTGGGTTTAGACCCTTTGTATTTGCAAACCTCAGCTACACTTTCAGCACAGAACAGACAGGCCAACCACTCAGTATTTGTCCACAGGATGAAGAGAGCACTGAAGTCAAAACATTGTTGTCAGTATATAATGGGAGCTCTGTAGTACTGCCACACTTAACTCTTTTCCTCAATGGCAGTGAACTCAACAGTCTGCAGTGCTTTAGAAAATGTGATCGATTTGTAAAGCTTGCTGTGAAAGTACTTACCAAAATTTCAAAACATATTTACCACTTTGACTTCAGTAGAGCTTATTTATTGCCTCAAGTAGGGAGGCATAGCGTCTAGTTCTCTGTAAAGTGGTTACCATTTTTTTCTGGGAAGGGCTGTAGCCCTGATGCTGTGCAAATCTTTTTGCTTTTTGTTGTGCCAAGCAGTGTCTGTAACCTTTATTCATGTGGGTAATGCATGTTAGAGGAAAAATCGCCTTTAATTTGCACTTGATGAGAAGAGGGGTTATTAGGAGTGACATTTTTAATGGTCAGACTCCCTGACACCACCCCTTGGGAAAATCATCCCAGCAGTGAGCAAGAGACACAATGACCAGATGGGTGTGCTGAGAAAGTCTGAACTACTTGGGGAGAGGAAGGAGAAGTTGAGGGAAGTCCTATACTCATGACTGAAGTAGAAGACATCCCATCTTGAGAAGACTGCTCTGCTTGTTTTTCAGGGAAGTGGTGGATACCTGTGAATCTGGTGAGGAGGAGTGGGTTGCTTTGCAGTCTGTCTGGTCTGGTAGGTGCTAACCTTACTTTGCACTTACTTTCTGAAATGTTGGAAGATGGATATAATAAGGAAAGGAATGGACAACAGGCTGGTGGCCTGTATGGTGATGAGGGAAAACAACCCCAAAAGGCTGGGACAGGGAGGGATGTCAAGAGGCTACTGGAGTGCTTCCAAAGGTTGCAGGTGTCCAGTCTTTTCTATCACCTCCTCTGCCTTTTAAGGACAAATGTTATTAACACACATTTTGAAAGAATGGATTGAGATTTCTCTGTTCTTCGTGCAAATGAAGCAAGTTTTTATCTGAGAAATAATATTTTATTATTTCTTTTGTCATGTATTTTATTTCTCATTTATTTTCTATGTTGAAGCACTGGATCAAAAGCTGATTTTTATAAGCTGATTTTTCTTTCATACTTTCTCAGATGTTCTTATCTTTTCTTTTCAAAATATTCTAGTCCATTTTTGAATAAAGCAGACTTACTGGATAGCAAATGGTCGTCCCCAAGAAAACATCACAAAGTATTTTTCTTCATGTCAGGACAGTTCTGTATGCCTATCATCTTGGATATTTTACTGTCCTGGTTTCATCCCAGGTGAGCAGCTGAATGAAAATACTTTGCTTTTTAAGATTTCATCAGCTTCTGTGACTAATTCCCTGTTGTTTACAGCATCAAATGTAGTTGTAGTAAAATGACTGTCATCACAGAAATATGACTTCATTTGGGTAATTAACAACAGTAGAGACAGATGAACTTCTGAGAAGCAAAGATGTTGCTTTTCATATAGATGTGTCAAAATGGGAAAAAGATAAAATATAGGCCATTTGGCAGAACTCCTTTTAAATGGAATGTTTTTCAAAGTTTTCTGTGAACATTCAGCCACTTCAGAACAGGTGCATTCATTTCACAAAAACTTCATTGAATTTGAGTCAGATTTTAACAAATCTAATGACTGCCAGCTCTTCAGAGCTTCCCTGAAGTGGATTTTGTTCCCTTAAGTCATGACATTATTTCCTAAGGATTTCTTAATCAATGTTTTGCTTTGAATTTTTTGAATAATTCCTTTGCAGCTTGCTGTAGGGAACCTTGAATAAACAAATCTGTAATGCATAAATGTTCTCTTACTTCCAATTTTTGTATCATGTAATTAGATGGAAAGTTAATAAGCAGACAAGATTAAGATTTAGCTGATGACTGTATTGTGTTTCCACAGTGAGCTGAAATAGATAGGAATAATGTATCAGTTCTGCAGTCTCCCCTCTTCCCAACCTATCTCTGCTGTATTGTGTACATGCTGATGCCTTTCTTTGCAAAATGCTAAAATTCTTCATGCCTTTCTCTCCTTTCATCCCTGCACTGTTTTTTTCCTTTGGTATCATTGAATCCCAGCCCTCCAGATACTACGTGTGCCGATAAGTGCTGTCTTCTTTTACCAATATGCAAAGTGGAGGCACCCCATCACTGCCCACCCCTCCTTCCCTCAGCATTTTCAGACATTGTCTTCCACAGCACAGACTTTTTGCCTTGTGTGGAATTGACTTTCCACCTCTCTCACAGCCTCAATGCCAGTGCTTTATCAATGGAAACTGCCTGAAACAGTCTTTCTGCCTTCAAACTCTACCAGCCCTCCACTGCTTCATGCCATCTGCAAATGCCTCTTTGTCTCTTGTCTAGTTGATTTATTTCTGTCTCTCCTGTGGTGACTATTAAGCTCTGACATGCCTCTCTCAAATAATGTGAGCATGGAGAGGAAGTGGGAGTGCAACTCCCCAGTTCTGGCATATGAAGTTCATGTTGGTGTGCATGCTTCTCCTTGGGGCTGGAATGTTTCTTGGTGTTTGTTGGTGGCACCTTTCTTCTGCACTGACCTGCAGCTTTGAGCAGTTTGTCTGGGTGACCCCAGACAACTTGCAAAGCATCCTGTAGTGCAGAATGTGACAACATTAAATGAAAGAAGTGATGACCAGGATGACCTGATGCTGCATGTACTTGGTATTTAAATATTTGTCATGATCAGGAAGCCAGTTTAAATTCAGCCTTCTTTATAGTAGTGATTTGAGTGTAGAGTATTTTAGGCAAAATATCTCAGACTACTTAGTATCCTTAAAAGGAAAAGCAGTGTTTTGGTCCAAGAAAGAAACCTTTAATTAAAAATAATAATAATTGCAGTTTATGTTAACCTGAGCTCTTGAAAGCTCTCTTAAAATAGAGATGAAGTTGCAGTCGTTTCCTCCTCGACCAGGTTGAGCTGTGATGATACTGTAAGCAAGTTTCTTTACCTTTAGCAGACTAATGACAGGATTTTCTATTTGGTCATGTGCTTAAGTCAAAAAGTGCCTCTTAAGAGGATATCTACTGGGTATCTTGTACCAATAAAAAATTTGGAAGGGTCTACATCCTGCTATGATATGTCCAGCTGACCCCACTCTCTGTATGTTTCCATATATACCTTGCTGAATGTGCCTGTGGACCAGTAGAGGTGTGTGTTATTCTGCAAGCACAACTGAGAAAAAGATGGAGCAGAAGTCCAGGAAGTGCAGGAGATTTCCTCATCCAATCTTTTTAAACATATGAGATGCATAGTGAATTCTCTGAATGGAGCTATGGTACTATGGAGAGGCTAAAATCTACATGAGGCATCAATGTAATTTTTACTGGCAGGAGAAGAATTTGATCACTAAGTGACATGCTGGCCATATGACAACCCTTAAACAGTTCCTGTCAATCAGCTACTATGTGTCAGTACCCTGATTTATCTTTTCAGGGCATATATCCATGTACATTATCATCATCTGAAAGAGAGAACAGCATTACTGAAAACAAAAGCCCATGCTGGTTACCAAGAGAAAGGAAACAAAAGACACGCATCACTGTAGTATATGCATGTCCTGGTGAGGATTTCTGGTGTGACTTACAAGATGAAGTATTTAGAGAAAAAGGCCCTAAAAATGTGTTCCAAAATTTAGACGGGAAAAAGTAAGAAACAAAGAGACAGATGTGCACTAGAACTTGAGGCATCGCTGCCTGACTGCTCTAACCTCATGTAGGCTAATATCATCATCTATGGAGACATCCTTCCAAGTAATTTGCTTGATTTTTAACTGTAGCCCCAGTCCAGTTAATCATTTAAACATATGCATGATTTCAAGCATGTATTGTTAAGAGATTAGAAAGCAATTACAGCTTGTCAAACCTCCTCAGACATGGTTAAACCCCTTCTCTTCATCACAGTCCTCTAAATATAGCTGCATCTAACCAGAGGACAGTTTCAGAAACACTACACCCCAGTTTTGTGCAGGGGTGAGACATGTGTGGGCACTCCTCCCTATCCCCCACATACCTTGAGAAGGACACCTGTACATATAGGCCAGGTGACAGCAACAGTACACATTGAATAATCAGAATGACAGGGTCTTAAAAAGTGTAACTGGAGGTTGGTCAGATTTCTGGGCAAAACTGGCTAAAAGAGACACGCTCTCAAAATGGTATTACCTCAGTCTTCTTTTCCTTCTCTTCAAGAGGGGGAAGTGACATTTACGTATGAAGAAGAATATTGAACTGTGTATTTTGAAGGACAGCATTAGGTGACAATTTGAACATTGTCTCTGTCCTGAGAAGAACAGTGAAGACAGGACTGCAACTTGTTTGAAATCCTTTGTCTCTGATTTTTTTTGAGGTTGCTTAGATCTGTCATACTGAATTCATACACCTAGAGTTTAATCTGTCCCTTTTTCTTTCCTTATTTCAGGCACGTTTTGTACAGAGAAAAAATTATCACCGTACAAGCCAGTTCCTATACATTTTGCCAATGTGTTGTTATAAAGCTGTTGTTATAAAGTTGTTGTAAAAGAGAAAAGTGAAGGTGCTGGGGGACACACAGCTATCTGTAGAACAAGCTGTTGGAAGGCATGATTGACACCCTTGAGTGGCTTTATGTGTCACTCCTTAAGATGTTACTGAAAGGCTTCAGCAGCACAAACCTTCATTCAAATAGTAGGTAGGAAGCTAAAATTGCTTACCAGTGGGTCACCAAATAGATGCAGAACATTATGGCCTCATTTGTTAATTTCTGCTGTAAAAAACACAGCAAATGAGCTGCACAACCTTTACTGAGCAACCAACTGATTCATAGGAACAAAGCTGTTTGTAGCAAATGAGGAAAGGTCATTTGACTCACTCAAGCTCATTAGTCCTGTTTAATATTGCCCTTATCCTGCATTGAGTAGACAGTTGCACAGCCTTGCCTCCAATACTTTATTCCCCAGACCATGCCTCACAACTCAGTTTATCCTCAATAAGTTCCTCAGGAAAACAAACAAACAAAAAAACCCCAAACCAACCAACAAAACAACAAAACAAAACACACCCAAAAACAAGCAAAAAAAGCAATGAGAGATTTTTATTAAATAATAATAATAATAAAAAATTCTCCTTTACTCATGTTCTCTTCAGGTTTGGATAGTTGTTTCTGTTAGGGTGAAAGTGGTAACTTAAAGCTATTTATTATTTTTCTGGAACAGTGTTGGCCTTTTAAGTCAACAAGTTAGAAAAGTGTAGTTGGAAGCACAAATACAGAAAACCTGGGTAATAATACCAGGATGTTAAATGGTGAAATAATTACAGACCTCATCATGTTGGAAATGGTATGTGTTAAAATGCTATTCTTGAGTGGAGCACCATCAAGCAGCTGACTACTCACTTAGAGAATATAAGTCTTTGGTTGGAAAGAAAATCTGGGGAGTTTATTTACTTGCTTGGTGAAGAGTTGCTTCTCTGATCTAAGCTGCCCTTTCCATGCAGAATTGACTCCCACTTCACTGAGAACACAGATAGAAACAGCAATACAAAGCAGGAGCTGCCAGTCACTTGGAGACAGGACAGCTATAGGAGTGCTACTGCTAGGAATAGGGATTTTGAAAAGCATTTATGTTGATCAAGCCAGGGAGGGATGTAGGCTAGGGTGAGGAAAGAAAAAGAGGGTCCTGTTCAGAGTAGAAATGACATCTGCAGTGAACCAAATAGCTCCACTCTTCTCTGTGATGAGAGGAGGATTATAGAAATGCTGCCAGAGTATGTTGAGAGTCAATAAGAAAGGCCGACACTCTCTTGGAACTTAGTCTGGCTAGAGAGGTGAACAAAATCCATCAGTGAGAAAAGGAAGTGTAGGGGAAAAGTGGGTCTGTATCGGATGAAACCAAAGGTCCATCTAGTTCCCAGCTTGCCTCTAATGCTCAATGAATGCTTACAGAAGAGTAAGAAGTGGTGAAGTATATAAGATACTTCCTCCTAATACATTCCTAGCCTCCATCTACTTTCAGCTCTGGGAATTTCCCAAGGGCAATATCATAATCTTTAGCCTTTGTCTTGTCTACTTAGGTTGCAAGCCCTTAAATTGGGTTTTATAACTGTTCTGTTACCAGCACTGTCGTGTCACGCATGGGTACACTAAACATACATGTTGTGACATGTAGTGTGTGTGTGTGTGTACATACACACATTGGAAGAAGTACTGTCTTCACTTTTCCTAATATTAAACCTGTAGAACTTCAGAAGGCAGCATAAATGCTAGAAAGCTTGTTCTGGCTAAGATAATTTTTTCCCCCCTCCTTTACCTGAAACCCAATTAAAAAACAAAAAAGAAAAAAAAGAAAAGAGAAGATCTTTACCCTTGAGTCTCAATTTGCCCTTATGGAATATCAGTAATAGTTCTGACCACTTTCTTCTCCACAGTTATCTCTTTGTTCTTTTTCTCTTAGGTCTTTAGGGAACTAATTTAATGTGCAGCAGGCAAGGGGAAGATTTTGGTAAAAAAACCACAATGCTGGAGGTATTTTGATGTGAATCCTCTTTCTAGTGTTTGCTGTATTACTAATCTTCACAGGGAGAGGTCTGCTGAGATGTTTATGTAGCAAGTACTACTCTAGCTACTTCATATATCTGTTGTCTTTGCCTAATCTCTTCCTAATTTTTGACTTTTTGTCATGCTGGAAACTTCTCTCCTGCCTATGCCCTCCATGGAAGAAGGAGGGCTCAGGAGAGTCTTGGAACAGGGGTTCTCCTGTGCATCTCCTGCTACCTCCCTGCTGAGCTGCAGGAGCCAGGCAGTCAGAAGCTGTGCACTCCCTCTGCGTATTGCAGCCTTTGTTCTCCTCTTCCCTGCCAGCCTACACGCTCTTTGCTCTATGCCTAAATGTAACCCTACCCTGCCCCTCCACATGCTGGCCAGAGATCAAGAATGTTGCTCTAAGATAACAGTCTCTGCACTCTTTTCTACACCCTCCTGGTAAACCCCCCATCCAAGCAGGAACAGGTGTAAAACCTTGAAAAATGAGTTACCTGGGGCCTTGCAGCACATGGAGCTTAGAGGAAGGGAAGGAAATACCTGTGGTGAAGCTTGACTGCCTTGTCCAGGTCGTGAACTGGAACACCAAAGCAATTTCTAAAAATACAAGGAGAGAATAGTAGTAGTAGTCAGACCACATGGTTGGTAGATATGCCAGCAGGCAAAGGGTTACCTGACAAAAGCACATGAACGTTAATACTGAATTTTGAATGTCTTGGCATTTGAAATCCAAATGTCAGAGTTTGGAGAAAACATTTTGTTATTGACATACACGTTGACTGGACATCTGCAAGCCAAACCTCCCCCTTCATAAAATAAACATGTTGTGGCAGTTGGTTTAGACAAAGGCAAAGAAAAGGGTGCTGCCATGAATTATTGTTATTGAGGATCTCTGTGTATTTTAAGATAGAGTTTTTATGGGTCTTTAGTTGATTATTTTAACAAATAGATCATTTAAGGAATCAAATCTACCCTACAGGTAAGAATGGTGACAGGTGGCAAATAAATCAAAGTATGGAGCTGGTTCAACAGGAACGAAAGGAGTCTGTGAGGTACAATATAAAAAAATCCCTTAAAACTAGTTTTAAAACTGAACTGTCACATCCAAGGCTTGTGTTTGTTCTTTAAACCCACCTACAGTGACTAGTTTTAATTTTGTTCTGTTTTCTTTTCACTGAAGTAGTTTTAGTTTCTACTGATTACCATGAGAGGCTGTGTAAAGCATCCTTGGGTGCCAAACCTCAAGTCTCTGTACCCCAGCCTCAGTGTGTGGGAAGTACATTACACAAACCTTGTTACAGTCTTTCAGCCTGCTTGTAAAAGAGCCTCCTCTGCCCTCTCTTTAATAATTAATTCTCAAGTGCTTGATTCCACTGGAGGTCATTAAGAAGAAAGGCTTTCTTTGCTTGTATTTCACCTTGAAACTGAAGGTGACTCTAGTCTGAAGAGTAAATGAATATTGCCCCTTTATTGCTACTGTGTAGTATGAACTATAGTATTTTCTATGTCTTATGCCTTCTGAGTCATGTTTTCTTAGGGGAGACATTCCTTGCCCTTTGTGGGTATGTAGTGAGAGTGAGTGAGAGTTCACCTCTTCATATCCCTTGTAATGCAGAAAATGGCTCAGGAACAGTCTGTTCCTACAACTGAGGGGTCAGACATCTGAAGGAGGTCATCATGACTCTTCATATATTGGCTGGCACTGGATTGAGAAGCTCAGAGAATTGATGGGGAAGGGAACAGCTGGTCTGTTCCCTCTGAAGTTGCAGCTGGAAGCAAGTTAGTGGCTGGTATCAGGAAACAAAGGAGGGAAATAAGAGAGACTGCTGTGAAGAAGAAAAACCTCGGCACAGAATAGCGATCATGCATTGGGAAACCAAAGGAAACCAAAGCAAGGCACAAAGACATCAAATTGGATAGCAGTTGTGAAAACAAATAATCACTTTGTAGATTTCAGCAGTGGAAAGAGTGACAACTTAATACTCAAGATACAGTACAGCAACACTTTTTCAGTTGCACTGTACTTTGAGTTGGCCACATTAATAATATCCTTCCTGCTAAATCTTTAGTCCTTGATGCACAGACTCTTCATTTATAGATGGCAAAAGCAGTCTCTGAACTTTCAGGCAAGAATAGACTGCCACGAAATTTACTCAGAAAGTAGAAATGAATGCCTTACTGCTGATATTCTCAGAAATGAATAAAGTTACTATGTAATTAGTTAACTCATTTTCTAGATGGACAAAGCATGCACTGTGGTGGTCTTGCTCACATTTTAACTTTATACTTAGGGGGTTAGGGGTTGGTGTCCCCAGTGAGGAATTTAGAGGAAGGCTTGGGGATTCAAGGAGACCCTTTTTTTCGTACTTGAGTTGACATTGACATAAAATGAATTGTACAAGTACCTTTAAAGATTTACTGAAGTTTTGATCTGAGGAATTAATATTAACTGTGCTTTCTTTCTGAGTTAGTAATTAGTAAGAAATAATCTTAGATACTTCAGACCAACGTTTTATTTTTTAAATGGTGACTATGTAAGTAGATGTATTGTTGCACAAACCATTTTGAAAATGAAACATATTGTTAGTGAAATGAGTGAAAAAACATTCTATCTCATTGCTTGTGTTTCCTGCTAAAAATAGGGGAACTTTTCATGTGCCCTGTGCTTTCCCAGAAAGATCAAAAGTAGTTGTGGGGATGATTTATAGGTTTAGAAAATTACTTGCAACAGGTTACTTCCTTTCTTTTAGCTTTTGTAGGCTATTGTACATGGTTCAGTCAATTAGAGCTTTGTTTCTCATGGTAAGCACTGTTGCTATGGAAATTATATAGCATAGGAATAACTGGTCGCTGCTGCAAATATGGTTTTTGGAAAACAGTTTAAGGATCAAAATGGCCTTTCTTTTGCGGTGAGGAGAAAAAGATAGTAAAGTGGTTAGCTCCCTGTCTTCAGAAGGCTGGAACTAAGCTATAAAAATAATTAGGGACTGAGATTTGACATGAAATAAACTCTCTTTGTAACATAGGAAAATAGGTTCACAGCTATTATAAACTGGGAAAGCATGTTGCATTTTAGGCATCTTTTTGTGCTTGATATCAAAACTATTTTTTTCTGACTCAAACGTCAGGCCACCACAGGATAGCAGTTGCTCTACCCTGTGGTTTTTGTAGATATTACTATAAGAGTGTTAATAAAATACCATAGCAATGACAATATTTATGTTTCAAAGAGGAAAAGAGTCAATATAGTGTAAGCAGCATCTTCACTAAGATATGAATGTATTTAGCCACTATTTTACAAAGCACTACATAAAGCTATAGTAAGTGCAAAAAAACTCTATACGGATAAAATGTTACAACGTATATTTACTGAAGTACATCTGTGCTTATCAGAGCTGAAAAATTTCTCACAGAAACACCTTATCCTTGTGGTGCTTGTTGTGGCTGTTCCTTTGGTACATTTAGAAAGCCCAGGCAGGGCTTGCCTGCGGTGATCAGTCAGGCGACAGCCACGCACAAAGGAGCCGGCTTCTAAAGTGCTTTATGGTGAGCTAATCTTTTCCTGAATGGGTACTTACTACCAACATTAATAATGGAACTGCACCAAAGACGAGAATTTATGAGACTCCTGCTCAACACGTTCATCTGCTGACAATTTAAGTAAGCGAGTCCGACCCCAGCCTCGGGGAAGGGCACGCGTGGCTGGCGACTGCCCCAGTCCTCTGCTGCTCATGCTGGGTCCAACAGCAGGCACAACAGAGCATCGGCGCTGAGAGCCCTTCCTCGTCCCACCCACAAAATTTTTGGCAGTGAACTCATTATAAGCCATCCATTACAACTGTCTTGTTCGGCTGATAGATGACCCCTCTTAGCAGTCACAGAGCCTGCAGCCATCAGAGCCTCTGGTCTCCCCACTCTGATATCAGCTCCTCTGGACCACTGCCAAGTTCATTTAGTCACACTGCATTAACTTACCCTGTTTCTCTCCCTTTCTCTTACAGCCCTGTTACCTCAGTCCTTAAGAAAGGGAAAGGAATGGGGGCGGGGGG
>NW_009970725.1:10015412-10075307 GCF_000747805.2 Chaetura pelagica
GGGGGGGTAAGAGGAGGGAGGGGAGGGAAAAGCACAGGTAATCAAAAGTGTGACCCATAGGACATGGTGATCCACTCTCCAGTCATTTGGAACTGTCTTACTGGTGAATGTAAGACAGTGACTGGTCAATGCCATGGATATTTTTTATTTGCATCAGTGTCTGATGGAAGTAACAACAATGCACATCTAAAAATCAAAGAAAAAACCCATTCTGTTCCCATACTGTTAGATTCCAGATCTCTAGGTAGGCAGCTTACACCATGCTCTGCAATTGAAGAGTACCTTAAAATTGTTTCAAAATAATGTTACAAAAGAATGTTACAAAAGAATGTTTCAAAACAGACTGAGGATCATGAGTATCAACTTTGGTTCATTTCTTCTCTGTTATTCATCAGATTATTTCTAGAACACTTTATCACAAGATACTACGACTGGAACTAAAATCAAAAGAGTTGTGACCCACAGATTGCAGGGAATAATCTGTCTATCTATCTAGTTAAATGGCTCATATGGGAAAGTCACTGATTTGCTGTTAAAGTTAAATTCTTCCCCCATGCAGAGGCAAATTTACTATAGATCCTTTCTGACAACAGTGAATACTTTTCTCTCAGTTGTGCTGTTACAGAGCTACTTGTGATTACTTGTGATAACCACGAAATGGACCCCTCAGAAGTGAGAAAGACATAACATTTTAAGTTGAGAAGTCCTTTTTGATAGCACAGTATTTAATCATACATATTTTGCTGCTGAAATGTTTAGAAAACCTCAAACCATCACTTGTTCCGGGCATTATGAGTTAGCTACTAGCTCATCAACTTTCTGATAAAGGTGAACTTTTAAGTGGGATTTGAATGCAGGAGAGGTGTTCCTTTGTTTGAATCAACCCTGAAAAAGCAGAAATAAGACCAATTGGTGTACAGGAAAGTACAGAAGAACCAGCTTAATGGTGTGTAGAGAGTTGTTTAATCTGTGGAATAGAGAGAAACAGTTTAAATCAAGCTGTATGTAGGCATATTTGTGAGGATCTGCCACTTTGTGTCTCTAAAATCACAAATCATTCACATAGCATGAAAAGGGATCCATTGATAACAAAGTCAAGGGCCAAATTCATAGCTGATTTAAAGTTCTCAAGGAAATAGCAAGGATTAAACTAGCTGATGATCTGATGACCCATGGGTTCATTTTGTAAGGGTAAACTGTGGACACACTCATATTGTCTGTTATCTTTACTTCTTCCCTATCCTGGTTGCTCCCCTGCCTTCCCTGAGTAAACTGTTTGCCAGTCTCAACTGGATTTGATAATTTAGTTGCATATTTCACAAGGGTGGAAGCTAAGAGAGATTCTCAGTGCCTGTTCTGAGGATCCAAACTGAACGACAGTCACACAGTTTGCACTTAACTACGTGAAAAACTGTAATCAGGCTGAATATCTTGCCAGGTCAGAGAGAGTACACTTACTGTTCAAAGTTTCTTTCTCCATCAATTAAGGAGTGAAGTCAGACTGCAACATTAAGAAGTACATTAAAAAAAAAGGGAAAAAAAAAAGGCAAAAAAAAAGCAAAAAAAAAAAGGGCTATGAGGACATAAAACATAAGATCTTTTTCCTAGTTTTGGCTTAACGAGCAGGATTTTCTGTTGCACTTTAGAGCTAGATGGGGAGATTGTTGTGTCTTAAAACAATATCAGGATCATGCAGAAGGCAAATTTTTATATCTATGCTTAGCTCTTTAATGCAGCCTTGTCATTAAAATCATGGTCCATCAAACATTGTAATATATGAGTTTGGGTGGGCAGGGATTAAAAATGTATTAGCCATTCTCCCTTCTTAGCAAAAATCCTAGCAGAAACACACACAAATTCGTGTTTAAAACAAACTTTTAAATAAGGTTTGAAGAAACATATCTCATTAATATGTTCTTTAAATACAATACATACGGTTGCTTTAAACACTGTTATTTTTACTGTTTCCTTAAGCACAACACATCGTGTTGCTTTAGGTGGAAACTTAAAACAAGGGGTTGTGTGCACCCACTTCTTTGAATAATTGGATTGTGTTCCTTGAGTGACTGGAACATAGATCTTGTCAAAGTGGATTACATCCATGATCCATCTAATCCACTGTCCTTCTTCTGAGTGGCCAGTGCCAGATGCTACGAAGCATGGCACACAAACCTTATGCTAGACAGATGTAGTACAGTCTGGCACCATGCAGAACTCTTTTCAATGAGTGAATTTTTTTGGTAATGTCAGTCTCACTTGATACCATGGGAACAATGCTATGACAAGGGAACCAAAGGTGTTGCTGAATTTAGAAATAATTTTGCCCACAAAGAGGAGAAGAATAAGAGAAAGAAAATAAAGATAAAACAGATACTTGAACATTTGAATGTACCTTTCATTGAGATCCTTTGAGAAAAAAGTACTTTTGCTTGTTATCCTACCAGTGTCTGCTGAATCTGTCAAGGGTTCTCCCAGTAAGATGTTTTCAAACATGACCACTGCATAACAAGTAGAGATGCATGTGGTTAACTGTTGATTAAAAAACCTGGATGGAGATTTTTGTTTGTTCTCAAGATGCTCATGGATAAAATGTTGACAGTATGTAAGCCTGAGGGAAAAATCAAGATTTGGCAAACAAGTGGTAAGAGGGCAAGGAGTATACAAAAAATACGTGCTGTTACAAAGAAATTTTTGTGAATAAACAAGTTATATTCCCTTTAGAAGCCAGGTTTGGAGCTTTTAATAAAATGTAGAGATGTTTTTTATGAAGATTTCATATGACATTTTATAGAACAGCTATCTCATAAAAGCTGAAAAAGACAATGGTTGGACAATTTCACTGCACCCGTGGCGGTAACATTAAAATGTTTTTCATATAAACTTGTCGATCAAAACTTCTTCATAGAAGGCATCTTTGTCTGTCTCAGCTTAATGTTGCTGCTGCAGTGGTCCATGGGCTTTACAGCTCTCCAAAGATGGATATAATGTGTTTCTACAGATACTACTTCTTTTATTGGTTTTATTTGCTGTACTCTATCTTATGGCTTTTCATCCCCTTCCCTCAGGCCACGTGTAGTTCATGGAGAAGGACTACTCAAATGCATTTAAAGGTGGAATCATTCACCTTGTTACTCATGTTAGCTGTTTTAAAAGTACTTGACTTGTTTAGTCAAACTAGTAAAAACTCCCTTTTGTGTTCAAAACCAATGTATAAGTTAGTGAAAATTTCCCAGTTATTTTTATAATACATTTAAAATTGCCATAAATATTAAATGCACAATGGTCCCAATGTGAGACACCTGATGGTGAATTTAATTCCCTTCTCTTTATGTAGAAATGGATATAAGAATGCAAATGAAACTGCAGGTGTTACTAAGTTCCATCCAACTACGATAAAAAAGGGCTGACCGATGAATAAGCCATTTTGGGCTTAGCGTGTATGGTTATTGCTCAATAAAATTAAGTATAACATGTTTTTTACTCCTTTATACATATAATGGAGGAAATCAACAAGTGCAATCAAGGGCAAAGGCAACTGAATAAATTCACATTTGAATAACAGATTTACCTCCTTCTTGTCTAGACTGGAAAACTAAATAAGTGCTTTTATCTGTTTTTACAATTTCCATCACTCTCAACTGGAAAATCCAAACATGAAGTTGCATTGCCAAGTATTCTCACTTTCTTTCAAAATTCAGTGAACTTAGATCAAGCTGATCACAGCTTAGAAAGATGCAGTAACAAGTCAGGCAAGGAATTCACTAGTCAGAAAGTGCCCTGGGGAGTTAGTGTATGTTCTGTATTGTAAGTGCTATGCCACATGAAGGAAGAACGAAAAAGAAAATTGATGTGGGAAACTGTTCTTTTCTTCCCCACATGATGGTAACTGACAGGAAGGCACAGAATGGTACCAGTTGCTCATACACAGCATTGTTTTAGGAGGCAGATAGGCCTGTAAGAAAGTCTTAAGTGACCAGCGCAGAGGCAGATCATGTAAATCCACCTCCTGCTGCTTTTTGTCTGGGTGGCCTGTTAATATCCGAGATTTTCTTCATTTGGTCTGTATGAAGATAAGTGACTCCATTGCCAGAGAATAAAACATTACCCAGCAAACAAGGTGTAAACAGATAGGAATGAACCCTAACAGTCACCCGTATTTTTCAAGGAGTGGTTGTTAAACCTCCGTTTTCCCCCTCTGAAGTCTTCATGAAAATCTGCCATGAGTCCTATGGAGCCACTTAACCAGTTTGCTAGAATCACTCTCTCCTTATCAAGCTGTAAGGCTAAATGTACTGTACACCTTAATCTATTGATTTATTGTGATTATTTTTTTGTCAGCTATCTCAAACTATGTTGCTAAAATAATCCCACAGTTTCTCAATGATTTATTACACATATGCTACCCAGAGGATCAATCCACTTAAACACAAGCAATGTGACTTGATTTTAAAGTAGGCATTATAGTAAAAGAAAATGCAATATGAGATGGTGAAAATTTCTGAGGCAGGAGGTGAGGGATCCTCATGGGATTATCACAAAGCCTTTTAGATTTAGATGTGTGCTGGGTGTCTATTAACAGCTATAGCCACAGGCTGTAGAGAAGCTGCATATCACTCACCCATGAGAATATGTGTGACTAAACAGCTCACCTCAGGTTTAATGTCCAGCAAAGCCTATTTAAGGCGTTGTGTTTTT
Source organism: Chaetura pelagica (assembly GCF_000747805.2). Lineage (NCBI taxonomy): Eukaryota > Metazoa > Chordata > Aves > Apodiformes > Apodidae > Chaetura > Chaetura pelagica. The sequence goes on from NW_009970725.1 coordinate 10,020,108, forward strand.
TTTCTCCTTATTTTTCCCCTTTTATTTCTTTTCTAGTTATAGCCTTCTGAGATTTTTGCAACCATACTCAAGCTGAGGGCAGCAAAGATTTTTTTTGTCATTTTTGTATTTTACGCAATCAGATCTGGACACTGTTAAATATGTTTTGATTTCCAAGGTTCAGACCCAGTAACAGTAACATCAGAGCAGAGCAGAGCAGTAACATCAGCTTGAAAGCCTAAGTGGCCATTGTAAGTGTAGATCTCTTGTGAACACAGTTGTCTGTTGCTGTACTGAATGTACAAACCCCCTCTTATTTCCCAGGGTAAGACACAATAGCAACATTGCGGTCTCAGAACTATGTAATCCAAGGGTAATAACTTAAATTGTTTTAGTTTATTGAACACACAAAAATTTGTGCAACCCAAAGGCTTAAATGTACAGTTTAAGTGAGAAAAATGTTGAAAATATGAAACAAGGGTGAACCAAGTGCTTGGAAAGAGGTCTTCGTCATTTGAGGAAAAACAATCTTCTGTGAGGAAAAACAATCTTCTATAACCATTAGTTGATAAACAGGCTGAGAGAACTGCTGGATGATATGATAAGGATGGGTTATAACGGATAGGCCTGTTTTGTTCTAGCATATTTCTCTTGCTAGATATATTCCCCAGACAGAATTTTGCAGAAAAACAATGAGCTTCTTCCTCAAAAACATAAGCTAATGTTTAGTGTAGTTGCATCCTCTTTTGAGCCAGTGCACTTCAGATGGCTGTGTTCAGAAATGGAAGGTCCTGAGGAGCTCTGAAATCAAACATTCCTATAGTTCAGCACATATGGCCAAATTATTCAAATCATCCCCAAAACAAAAGGTCATGCAATGTTTATATCAGAATATTTAACCTGCTATCCATTAGTATACTGTCACTAAGTATTAATGGTCAGTTCTGCAACAGACAGATTTGTTTAGGATGGAAAGTAAATGTTTTCATAAAATTAATCCAAAAGAGTTAAATTCTCTAAACTCCTTACTAGACCTTTGGGCATGCTTTAGACAGCCTAAGCACTGGGCAGTTCTCTCTCCATTATATTTTCCGCTGGTTTGGCACAAGTGGTTCCAGCCTGTGACCAGAAAGAATCATAGAGTAGTTTGGGTTGGAAAAAACCTTTAAAGGTCATCTAGTCCAACCTCCCCTCCAGCGAGCAGAGATACCTGCATCTAGATAAAGTTGCTCAGAGCCCCATCCAACTTGACTTTGATTGTTTCCAGGGATGTAGGGCTTTTACCACCTCTCTGGGCAACCTGTTTCAGGGCTTCATCACCTTCATAATAAAGAATTTTTTCCTTGTATCTATTCTAAATCTACTCTCTTGTAGTTTAAAACCATTAGCCTTTGTCCTATTGCAATAGATTCTGCTAAAAAGTTTGTTCCTATCTTTTTTATAGATTCCCTTCAGGTTCTGGAAAGCTGCTATAGGGTCTCCCTGGAGCCTTCTCTTCTCCAGGCTGAACAGCCCCAACTCTCTCAGTCTTTCTTCAGAGGAGAGGTGTTCCATCCCTCTGATCATTTGCATGGTCCTCCTGTAGACCCACTCCAACAGGTCTGTGTCTTTCCTGTGTAGAGGACTCCAGAACTGGACATGGTGCTACAAGTGGGGTCTCACCAGGGCAGAGCAGAGGGGCAGAATCACCTCCCTCAACCTTCTGGCCATGCTTCTTTTGATGCAGCCCACAATATGGTTGACCTTCTGGGTTATGAATGCATGTGGCTGGTTGATTGCCAGCTTTTCATTCACCTGTACCTCCCATCTTCTCCAGAGGGCTGCTCTCAATCCCTTCATCCCCTAGTCTGTATTGATACTAGGTTTTGCCCTGACTCAGGTGCAGAACCTTGCACTTGGCCTTGTTGAATCTCATGTTCACATGGGCTCAATTCTGGAGTGTGTCCATGTACCTCTGGATGGCACCCCATCTGTCAGGCGTGTCAACTGCACCAGTCAGCTTTGTGTTGTCTGCAAACTTACTGAGTGTGCACTCAATCCTACTATCTGTTTCACTGATGAAGGTATTATACAGTGCTGGTCCCTATACAGATCCCCGAGGGACATAACTTGTCAGCAAACTCCATCCAAGCCTTGAGCAATTGACCACTATCCTCTGGAAGCAGCCAAACAACCAATTACTCATCCAAGGACAAGTCCACCCATCAAATCCATATGTCTCCTACTGAGAGAGAAGGATGTTACAAGGGACCACACATCCTTACTAAGACAGACAAAGTTGGGAAGAACATACTCTGTCTGAATACGACTCAGTGTGTGTGTTGTCACATGTAGCTGGGTTAAAAATGAGAACAAATTAGAAAAAAAGATAAGATTCTTTTAAAAGAAAAGTACAATCATCCACATGATGTGATGAAACAGGAAAAGGCTCTTCAGATAACAGCTGTCCTGAAATAGCTTTCAGTATAATTGCTGTAAATAAAGATATTAAATCTACATAAATCTTTATTTTTACAGGAATATGATTGCTTCACACATTAGATTTGTCACTGCGATGTGACAGTCTTTCCTTATTTGAGCATTCCCCAGTAAATCTTTATTCACAACAACTGATGCACGACTCCAGATATAATACTAGACAGCACAAAATGAAAACCGTTTCACGCAAAAGTATCAAATTCATGTAGTATATATATATATATCTATACATGAAACCCCAGAACCTAAATGGCAGGATTTGACACAGTTATAAAGCTAACAGATTCTGTAAAAAACCTCCACAACCCACCCTACAATCCCACATTACTGTGATCTCTTCTCTGCTTTAGTTGATTTATAAAGGGGCAGTGTGGTTCCAAGATGGAAATAGCAGTAACAAAGCAGACGTCTTAATTTTTGATTGAACAAATTGTGTTCCAAAGTGAGGACAAAAATAATATCTCCCTCACCTGTGGCATTTTTTATTACTGTAATTTTAAACAAAACAAGCTTTGTGTAGCTCACCAGGCAATTTTACTCTTTATTTCTTGCTCTGTGCTGTTCTGTTAATTTTGACAGGCAAGGATGTATTTTTTTCCACTCCCTACTGTATTCTAACTTAACTTTCAGAGTCCAAATCTATTGTGCTTGCACAACAGTCTGTAGTCAGATGGCTTCCTGTTCTGCTGCTTTTTGACTGAGCTAACTAGCTTTGGAGCTGTGAACACCATGGAGTTAGGGTTTTGGCTACCAAGCTAAGGAACTCAGATGTTTCACCCTAGACTTGTATTGCCACAGGCTCAAATTGCATATTTTTAAAAGAAAATGCCACCTTCTCTAATCTTTTATTTTAATGGCCCATACGTTTCAAAGCTGACAGCACCATATTTAGCATACTGCTAGATCTTTACCTATTTATTTCTTTAAAATGAAATATGTCATTGGATGGGGCAAAAAATTATCAACATGAGTGTTTGTATTCTTAAAGAACTCTGAATTACTACACTTTCAGTAAGGAAACAGTAGTTAGTGGGTAAATTTGTCTCATGTGGCTCTTTATATTTATTGAAACCACTGTGAGAAGAATTCAGATTTTTTGTTATATTTTAGTTTTATTTTGTAAAGTGAAATGCAACATATTTTGCCATGGTCATTTAAAACTCCACAATACTTTTCAATATAAAATAAATTTCCTCAGGATGCTAAGCTTTCTTACTTCTGAAAGTGATCACATTTGTTTTAAAATTTGTTGTAAGTTGTACCTTGAGTTCATAGAATCATAACGTGGCTATGGTTGGAGGGAACCTTAAAGATCATCTAATTCTAACCCTCCTGCATGGGCAGGGACACCTCCTACTAGATCAGGTTGCTCAGAGCCCCATCCAACCTGGCCTTGAACACTTGCAGGGATGGGGCAAATTTAACTTCTCTGGACAGTCTTTTCCAGTGTCTCACCAGCCTCATAGTGAAGAATTTCTTCCTAATGTCTAACTCATTAACTCGTCTCCCCTCTTCCAGTTTTAATCCATTACTCCTTGTTCTCTGGCTACAAGACGTTGTAAAAACTCCCTCCCCAGCTTTCCTGTAGATCCTATAAAGTCTCTCTGTAACTTTCTCTTCTCCAGACTGAACAGCCCCAACTCTCTCAGCCTGTCTTCGCAGGAGAGGTACTTCAGGCCTTGATCAGATTTGTGACCCTTATTTGGACTTTCCCCAGAAGCTCCATGCCCTTCTTATGTTGGGGGCTTCAGAGTTGGACACAGTACCCCGGGTGGCGTCTCACGAGAGCTGAGTAAAGGGGAAGAATCACCTCCCTTGACCAACTGGCTACACTTCTTTTGGTGCACCCAGGACACGGTTGGCTTTCTGTGCTGCAAGTGCACATTGCTGGCTCATATTGAGCTTCTTGTCCACCATCACCCCTAAGTTCTTCTCCTCTGAAGGTCCAGAGAGTTTTAAACTAGTGATGCCAGGGGACGGGACCCTCAGATCATCCCACACCCTCCACATTGTGGACACAACCAGTAACATATGCCCTGGACATGCAGGAGGACTTCAGACCAACAGGAAAACATCTGATCTGCAAAATATTAACTCCACCAGCACAACTGCTTCTAAGGGGGCCCATCTTAAATGCTTCTATGTGGATGTATGGAGCATGGGGAACAAATAAGAGGACTTGCAGATGTTTGTGTGTTCCTGCAGGGTTGGGATAGCTGGGTATAAACTCTTTAGGAAGGACAGGCGGGGCAGAAGAGGAGTAAGGAACTGGCTGGATGGTCACACTCAAGGAGTGGTGATTATTTGCTGTATGTCCAGATGGAGACCTGTGATGAGAGGTGTTCCTCAAAGGCTGGTACTGGGAATAGGAAGATCTCTCTCTTGAATGACTCAACTCTCTTCCTAGATTCTGTAAATGCACACAATTGCACAAAAATATTTGTCATAAATCACTGTTCTATTAGACAGGAGATGAAAAGGGCATAAGAATGTCAAGATGAAAAAAAAAATAAAAATTGCCTTATTGTGATTTTTTCTCTTCACACAAGCTGGGAAAAATGCTATTGTACTGAACAAGAATGACCAAGTATGCTTATGAACAAGAAAGTACAGCTTTTTGTATCTAAAGCGTCTCAGAAGAACTGCCTCATCCTCCAGCACTGATTTAGCACACTGACCAACATCAGTTGGTCCCATCTGAATGGGCTTCAGAATGAAAAAAATGTTTTTCATTAAGTTGCATACATAATTGGAGTACCCCTCATTTTGACGAGAAAAGCCCAGAAATTTTTACTTTTGTTGATTTTCTCTTATTTACTGGAAATTCAACTAACTGTGAGTATTCAGTATAAATAAGCTGAATCATATGTTAAAAGTTAAGGCAAATTAATTACATATGAAGTCAGGTTATGCAGTAAGTTAATTATTAATATTTATTACTAAAACATTACCAACAGTGTATTTGACTGACACCAGCATTATCACTTTAAATTAGTTACAGCCTGGATGAGGGAAAAAATTATGTAATTCTTGTCACAACTCTAACATGACACTGGGTAAGTTGAGCACTAATTAGGAAATGAAACTAAATTGTGATCTAAAAAAAGCCCAGTGCAAACAATGAAGAAAGAAAAAAATATCTCAGCAATAGGCCTGTCAAACAGATGACAAAATATTGCTTGATATGACTGTAGTTTGAGATAAAATCAAATCAACCACAAAACAATGGGAAGTCTGGGATAAAGTTTATCTCCTCAGACTGAAGTATTGATTGAATCAACTATACAAGGCAATCCTTTGAGGGTGCAGAGAGAATGATAACACTCTATAGTATATGAATGAGTGACTGAAACATAAATGAATGTAAGCAGCAAATGAATTCCTGAAAAGGGCAGACTAAATAACATATGGAAATTTGCACAATAAAAGCTCTCTCACCAGTTTTTCTGGCCACACTAAACAGCAGAACAACTCCTTTTTTGGACATAAAGATGCTCCTGAATCACAAAAATGCAATAAACTATCTGGTTATTAATCCTGAATCCTTTGTTCTTCTGCTTATTAATTGTGTTGAAGGAATCTTCATCACTTTCCACAACAGCACAATGAATGGGGAAAAAAAGCCTGCAGTACATCTCATGGCCTTTCCTCAATTTAGCTTATGTTTCCTAAGGTTCCATCAGTTTCCAGAGAAAATGCTATAAGTTGCTTTTAGTCATGTTTTTTAAAAGCCTCAATTATAAATTTCTGAGTGAGTTTACTTCTTGCAATTTTATTTGCCTGCTGTCTCTTCAGCTCACAAAATAAGTTTGAACTGACATATACTTCTTCCTCTGCAAATGACACTTTTAAACAGAGCTGGTATATCTAAGGTAGCAGGAAAACAATGATGAAAAAATATTTCCTCATTCTTCCTTATTTATTTCAGACAAATTTTCTGCTAGAATTTATCTGTCAATAATATACTTGAGTTTTTTTGGGGGGAGAGTTTATTGCCTGTTGCTTCAAGAATTATAACTAGATAGGAACTGGGTTGTATTAGTAGTTATAAATCTACTGCTGCTACTGACTGTGGAGTTACCGTCTTCACTTATATAGTGTCTGCTCAATTGGGGTTTGAGCTATTAGTGCTTTGTTGGAGAAACTGCAAAATTACCAGGATTGCTATGGAATTCAGGAATGCATTTTTTTTTCTGTAACAAACTGCTCATTTGTCCCTTTAGATGAAATGATCAAGGATTTTTCTGTTGCTGAGGCACATACGACCCAGAAAATTGTAGGAAAATTCCACACAAATATAGTGCATATTGACAGCAGGTGTGCTAACTAATTACAAAGTGTATTTATATAATGAGTGTTACACACTTCCCAACCATACGATAATCAAAAACTCTTCTGGTACTGTAAAGAGAGGCTATCAAAAACCTGGATGAAACATCAGCTGCCTTAACTAGTGCCTGAGTAACATTTGGCTTAGCGTACAGAGAAACTTAGTGGCTTTGAGGATTTGCCTTGATGAGGATAATATTGACATTGCCTTCATATTAGTATTATTTTTATACCACCAATAATGTGAAATGTCAATGGCATCACACAGCACGTTTGAATTAAGGGAGGCTGCAAACTTTTCAAAAGCCTATCTCCATGTTTTAGAGATATTTATGTCTGCAGCAGTGCTTCCATATTTATTTCCCTAGTAATCCACTTAAAGTAATAGCATTCCAGAAGCTAAGAAGCATGATCTGCTTTAATGACCAAATCTGGAAATGCTTAGTCAGTTGTTCAGACTGCAAATTCAAAATATCCATCTTACCAGCTAAGGGTGGAATAAGCCTGACTACTCACAAATTAACTAAATTGTGTAAGTGTCCTTTGCTGAATGTTTCTATAACGTGTCTGGCAGATTTAACCTGTTGCTGCATTATTTGCAAATCTCCATTATGATCTAAACCTACAGCTCTTCTGCATCTCCAAGCCTCCTGCTTGCTCAGAAAAACAATTCTTTTCTGGTCACTTTTTCCTCTCCTTGCTATCTATCTTCTATGCCATCTTCTCTTGTCAGTTAGCATATTTATTACTCCATTCCTTTCTCCAGTTGACTTTAGGTGTAACATTTTGCTCTCTGCTTTTCCAGGGCTATGATTTGATCAAATAATAATTATTCCAGATAGTAATTTCTTCAGGTTTGGATTTTTCCTCCTGCCCAGCCCAACTGACTGCCTGTGCTGACCACCATCCTCTGTCCATGTTCCTCAGCACTGCTCAGGTCCTGACACTGCCTGCCCTTCTTTCCTCACCTGACACCCTTCTCTTCTCTTGCTTCTGGGGCTTTCAGGCTTCTCATCTTTTGCACTTTTTCCTACTGCTGAGAAGAATCTGCCTCTGGCTATTTTTACTCACTATATCCTCTCATGCACCACTTTTTGAGAAGTACTACAAGCAGATTAGAAGCAGAAGCAAATCAATAACTTGTCAGTATTCTCTCTCAAAGGAAATAATGGTTGATCATTTTGCATTAGTTCCCAGATATCATTAATAGAGACTGAAAAAAACACAACCAAAACTTATCCTGCTTTTCCTTTTGTTCATGCCAGCAACACATTGAAATTTTCTCCTAGGAAATAGTGGGCCTTCCACCCACACACTCCAGCACACAGACCACAGCTTGTTACTGCAGAGACATCTCCTGAAGCCCTAGGGTTGGCATCACGAACAGCAGCACTTGTGTTTTGAAGAGTTCTCAGGGAAGAATAATGTGGTAAAGTGTGTGGAAAATTTACCTCTAAAAAGTTGTCTAGAAATGGACAGCAGAACAGCTTTCATGTAAAGCATGCACAGGATATTAAATGTCAGTTAACTGAGCTACTTTATACCTCTCACTTACGTCTATTACCCTTTCGTTTAAGCACAAATAACACACACATATATATAAAATACACACATATATATATTACACATATTTGCTAGTCATAGTTTGGTACCACTTGGACCAGACTTAGTGTCATTGCAGTGTTATGCTCTCAGTATAACAGCTACTTGAACACTCAGTATGTTGATGCAAATGTAAAGAAAAATGAATGGAATAAATGATAAATGTGCACTTTTAATTAGATTTTGGGACATATCCAGTACTATATACTGTTTTGCCTCTGGATTAGAGCGAGCACTCAAAAGAGAGAGTTTTTGACGGACCAAAGTGGGGTGGAGTTAATTTCTGTCCTGCTTCTGGTCAATGTGAAGAGAAACATACTGAACCAGCAGTGAAATTTCCAGGAAATGTGGTGGGGGACTGAAAAGTGTAAAAGCTACATTCAGATCCTCTGCCTGATACTGGCTTCTGCTGCAGGCTAGAAATATTCTCCAATATTTCAAAAAAGGCTTGTTATGTTATTCCTCTTGCACTCCAGCATGCTGTTCTCAAGCATGCTGAACCAGTACTGTGCTGAGTGCACCCAGCAGGAGGCAAAAGCAAACAAAATAGACCAACAGTAACAACTCTTCTCCTCCCTACCCAAACCTGCTCACTTCAGTGCTTGTTTCAGAGCAGTAACACATCACTAGGGTTGCAGGCACCACTCCCTGAGCTGACTTGTTTAAGAAGGTGCCATAGGAGCAAAGTGTGAAAGCCTATACTCAGCTACCTGGAGAAAGATGAAACAGTGTTGTGCTGGGGAATGTTAAAGTTAAAATGTGCTTTTGAAGTAGGTTAAAACAAGAGAAAGTTACCTGTAAGGCATTGTGTTCAGCAAACTGATTTCAGGAGTGTTATTACAGCATAGAGTTTAGTCCCAGAAGGGCACTGCTTAGTTGGGCTTATTTTCATATCTTACTTGAATGTAATCTTGAGAAAATTTCAATGAGCTGTATTTTGATATTCCTACATGAAAGAAATAATGACCTACTTCATGCAAATTTCTATTTAAATCTGTGGATATGCTGGTGGACTGAGGAGCTGCTAACCTGAGATGGCTAAGAATTTTGCTTGCTGGAGACAGCCTTCCTCTTAAAATTGTGCTGCTGCATAGAAAAGAAACCATGGATCATAGGAAGAAATATGGAAAGATCAGCTTTAGGAGTTTTGTCTTTCAGCATTTCTAAAAAGCAAAAAGTTTTGAGTATAAGTTTAAATCTTTTCTAGTAGATAGGATCCCACATAACTGGGGAAATTAAAAAAAATACATTTTACTTCTTTTTTAAATGAACAAAAAAGTGATTTTATGTGTGTGTTTGTTTTTCTCCCCTATGTATTGGGGTGGCTAATTCACTGGATTGGAAAAGCTGTATTTGTAGAATATAGGTTGTTGCTTGGACTAATCAGATTTCATTTCAGGTGCCATAAATTAAAGCACCTGAACAAAGTCTAGAGAAATCACATCAGATAAAAGGACTGTATTCTTAAAACTTCCAAAGAATGGCTGTGAGTTGGTGCCATTTGATGATATTTAAGAATACAACTGGCAAAATCTTAGATGGAACAATTTTGTGGGGAATATTCTCTCATCTCATAGAAAACAGTTAAATTTTTTTCCCCACAATGTTTCAGATGCTTGATTTGGATCTATTTATTTATTTATTTTTAAATGTTAGAATTTCCTTTACAAGTTCACACTCCTGACCCTCTAGCAATGAGGCTGTATTACACAGAGCACTATTGAGGTAAAGTTCTCAGTTATAGAACCACAGAATGTTTTGGGTTGGAAGGGACCTTAAAAATCACCTTGCTATGTGAGCTCTCTCTCAGAAAATAACACCAGAATTAGGAAAATGTGCTTGTATTTGGTTCATTTAGAAGTTTGAACAAGTACATTACTTCAGTCTTGGCATTATTTAACAGGAAGAAGGTCACATTATAGCAGCATATTCCTGCAGCAGAACTTTGCAACATATTGTAATGAGTCACTATCAAAGGGCAGGCTTAGTCTTCCAGGAAAATCTTACATTCTTGGAGATGTGTATAAGGCTAACAGACATTATAAGAGGCATGTTTGATTTTTGTTTTGTAATTTTATGTTTTAAATAGGCAAATCAAAGTCTTCTTACTGCAATTGTTTTTAATATCTCTTCCTTTTTTTCTTCATGAAATAGGTGCTTTCTATGGACTGTTGTAGTTTCCGAGACAAATTCTCCCAAACTGATCCCTCACTTCAGTATAATTTTTTGGGAGGATTCTTTTTTTACACCTTAGACTTCTTCTTTCACCAAATTGTCCACAGACAGACTTTTCAATGAGGAAACATATTTGAACTGCCTGTTACATGTTTCATCTGTTTTCTCTGCAGATTTCAAAACACAGCGGCTGGAAAAAGTTGTGGTTTTTTTGTTGTTTTTTTTCAAAGTATTTTTCACTGAAGAACTGGAGAATGGTTGAAGTTGGAAGGAACCTCTGGAGGTCATCTGGTCCAAGAACCTTCTCAAGCAGGGCCACCTAGACTTGATTGCCCAGGACAGTGTCCAGATATTTTTTTTAATATCTTCAAGGATGGAGACTCCACAATCTCCCTGGCCAACCTGTGCTTGTGCTTGGTCACTATCACAGTAATAAAGTGATGCTCAGAGAGAACCTCCTGTGTTTCAGACTGTGCCCCTTGCCTTTAGTCCTGTCACTGGCACCACTGAAAAGAGCCTGACTTCCTCCTCCTCCGCTGATAACACTCCACCTAAGGCAGCTGAAGATGCCATCGACCTTCAAGGACACATAGTGGCTCATGTTCAACCTGGTGTCCACCAGGACCCCCAGGTCCTTTTCTGCCAAGCTGTTTTCTAGCCAGGCAGCCCTTCAGCCCCTACTGGTACACGTAGCCATTCTTCTCCAAATGCAGGGCCTTACACTTCTTCTTGCTGAACTTCATGAGGTTATTGTCAGCCCATTTCTCAAGTCTGTTGAGGCCCATCTGTGTGTCAGCACACCCATCTGGTGTACCAGCCACTTCCCCCAATTTTTCACCATTAGCAAACTTGCTGAGTGTACATGCTGACCCATCACCCAGGTGATTGTCAAAGATGTCAAGTAGGATTGGACTCAGTATTAACCCCTGGGGCACACTGCTCTTCACTGGCTTCCAGTTCAGTTTTGTGCATCTGATATTTGTGCCACCTCAACATGAGGAAGAACTTCTTTATTGTGAGGGTTACAGAGCACTGGAACAGGCTCCCCAGAGAGGCTGTGGAGTCTCCTTCTCTGGAGACTTTCAAGACCTGTCTGGATGCCTTTCTGAGTGATCTGCCTTAGTTTTGTTTTTTTATGGTCCTGCTCTGGCAGGTAGGTTGGACTCAATGGTCTTTGGAGGTCCCTTCCGACCCCTAATACTCTGTGATTCTGTGTAATTGTGCTCTGGGCTCAGCTATTCAGCGAGTTTTCAATCCACCTCAGAAATTATATGAAAGAATTTATCTGAAATCAATTATAGGAAAGAAATTATATTAAATCTCCTGCTTGTGATTCAGTAGTATTAAAAGTTAAGAAGTTATCTTTCCAGTGTACAATTCCCATTGAAAATTACCCAGGAATATGTGTTCATGCCAGATTTTCTCCATATCTCTCTTTTTTTTTTTTTTTTTTCTTTCCCTTTCTTTCTGTCCTGTTCCTACAGAATACCTTCAGAATTTACAGTGTTTGTCTCGAACAATCCAAGAGATAAGTGATGGTCTGTGGCATCTGAGAAACAACATCTGTTGAGATCTGCAGAAGGACTAAAGAGATCTGCAGCTGTCTTTGGGAGTAGGCTAAACCTGTGGTGCCAGTGGCCTTATCCTCCCCTTCGTTATGCAGACACCTCAGCAAAAAAGACTGTCTGCAGGACTTAACCTGGTGCCATACCTACCCCCCCACTCCTATCTCAGAGGAGCACAAAGAAGCCCTACTTTGGAAAGAAAAGTGTGTGTGTGTGTGGGGGGGGCAGTGGCCAAGAACTGTATAAAAGTTTGGGACTCTGGAATGAAAAAGAGGGAAGAAGAAGAAGAAGAAGTACTTCTTTCTCTCTCCTTCCCCCCCTCTTTTCTTTCTCTGTTTTCCTGCCTGTCCTATCCGCTCTAGGGACCTTTGCTTTGTTACTCTAATAAAAGTTTGTTGTGCATGTGACATCTGACCTCGTTTCATAGAATCATAGAATCATAGAATCTTAGGGGCTGGAAGGGACCTCGAGAGATCATCTAGTCCAACCCCCCTGCCAGAGCAGGGTCACCTAGAGTACATCACACAGGAACTCATCCAGGTGGGTTTTGAATGTCTCCAGTGAGGGAGACTCCACAACCTCCCTGGGCAGTCTGTTCCAGTGCTCTGTCACTCTCACAGTAAAAAAATTTTTTCGGATATTCACCTTGAACCTCCTATGCTCCAATTTACACCCATTACCCCTTGTCCTATCACTGGTCATCACCGAGAAAAGCCTAACTCCGTCCCCCTGACACTCACCCCTTACATATTTGTAAACATTGATGAGGTCACCCCTCAGTCTCCTTTTCTCCAAGCTAAAGAGACCCAGCTCCCTCAGCCTTTCCTCATAAGGGAGATGTTCCACTCCCCTAATCATCTTCGTAGCTCTGCGCTGGACTCTTTCGAGCAGTTCCCTGTCCTTTTTGAACTGAGGGGCCCAGAACTGGACACAATACTCCAGATGTGGCCTCACCAATGCAGAATAGAGGGGGAGGAGAACCTCTCTTGACCTACTAACCACACCCTTTCTAATGCACCCCAGGATGCCATTGGCCTTCTTGGCCACAAGGGCACATTGCTGGCTCATGGTCATCCTCCTGTCTACCAGGACCCCCAGGTCTCTTTCACCTACACTACTCTCCAGCAGTTCAGCCCCCAACCTGTACTGGGACATGGTGTTGTTCTTCCCCAAATGTAAAACTCTGCACTTCCCCTTGTTGAATTTCATCATGTTTCTCCCCGCCCAACTCTCCAACCTATCTAAGTCTCTCTGAATGGCAGCACAGCCTTCTGGTGTGTCAGCCACTCCTCCCAGCTTAGTGTCATCAGCAAACTTGCTGAGGGTACATTCTATACCCTCATCCAGGTCGTTGATGAAGATGTTGAACAACACCGGTCCCAGCACCGACCCTTGTGGGACTCCACTAGTAACACACCTCCAACCAGATTCTACCCCATTGACTACAACTCTCTGACTCCTTCCTTTCAACCAGTTCCTAATCCACCTCACTTCCTGGTCACCAAACCCATACCTGATCAACTTATCCACAAGGATGCTGTGGGAGACGGTGTCAAATGCTTTACTGAAATCAAGATAAACCACATCTACCGCTCTACCATCATCTATCCACCTAGTAATTTCCTCATAGAAGGCTATGAGGTTAGTCAAACATGATTTACCCTTGATAAAACCATGCTGACTGCTCTTGATGACCCCCATGTCCTTGATGTGCCTGGAGATAGTCACAAGAACAAGTTGTTCCATCACCTTTCCAGGGATGGAGGTGAGGCTGACCGGTCTATAGTTACCCGGGTCCTCCTTCTTGCCCTTCTTGTAGACTGGAGTGACATTTGCTATCCTCCAGTCCTCAGGCACCTCACCTGTTGCCCATGATTTACTGAAGATGATGGAGAGTGGCCTAGCAATGACCTCCGCCAGCTCCCTCAGCACCCTTGGGTGCATTCCATCTGGACCCATTGATTTATGGATGTCCAGATTACTCAACTGATCCCTAACCCAATCCTCATCTACCATGTCAAACTCTTCCTCTATCTTGACTTCTTCTGGGGCTATATGAATCTGGGGCTCATAGGGAGACCCTGCAGGAGTGAAGACAGAGGCAAAGAAGGCATTCAGCACCTCTGCCTTCTTTATATCCTCTGTCACCAGGGCTCCCACCTCATTCCTCAATGGGCCAATATTGCCTCTATTGCTAGTTTTGCTAGCTATGTACTTGAAAAAGCCCTTTCTATTATCCTTAACCTGACTTGCAAGGTTAAGTTCCAAGGAGGCCTTAGCTTTCCTAATTGCCTCCCTACATCCTCTGACAACAGTCCTATATTCCTCCCAAGTGACCAGCCCCTCCTTCCATGATCTATAGATTTTCCTTTTCCACTTAAGTTTGCCCAGTAGTTCCTTCTTTAACCATGCAGGTCTCCTAGCACCCTTACTAGATTTCCTAACCATTGGGACACTCTGATCCTGTGCTTGCAAGAAGTGGTCCTTGAATGTTGACCAGCTATCTTGAGCTCCTTTATTTTCTAGCACCCTGTCCCATGGGATTTCCCTTAATAGATGATTGAGGAGACCAAAGTTTGCCCTGTGGAAGTCCAGGGTTCTGGTCCTGCTGGGTATTTTGTTCCTTCCACACAGGATATGTACTCATATAAAATCTGTTTTGTTGTGATTACATCAGCTCAGTTAAGATTTTATTAGCATTTAAATTCTATCACCATGCCTTACAAATTAGGTAGTTAATATTGTACAAACAAGGCAAACAAATAATTATCTTACTGTATTGCTTAATAATCTACCTGGTCTTCTGACATTTTTCAAAAAGAATTTTCAGCTTCAGTACAATACATTTTTTTTCTACTATGTTCTTGTTTGTTACACAGTTGTCAGGCTTTTCACTCTCAGTCTATCCTTCTTTCTCTCTTTCTTTACCTTTCTTCTTTTAGATTCTGTAGTATTGCTACATTAAAAGAGAAAGCAAGGAGACTTGCTATTAAGGGGAAGAAATTCAAAGTAGAGTGAAAAGTCATAGCAGTACTGTGAATAATTAGAATGCAATGATTCTTTGAAATATAAATATGTGTAATTTTGTAGGAGTGTAAAATGGTTTGGTTTTTTTGTCCCTTGTTTTTTCTTTCTGGGTTTCAGTGTTTAGGAGTAAGGTAGGACAGGTAACAGCTTCTGTTGTTCAAATTTAAAAAAATGGAAGAGAATATTTCAGATTATCCCATATTTTGTTTTATTTTTATTTTTCTATTATAACCACTTATTTATTTGTTTATTTGTTTTATCTAAATGTTGCATTTTAAAATGCTTTTAAATTCCCTCTTTCAGAGGTTTACCTTTTCTGAATTCACAGCTCAGCAAATCTGCAGGAATTCAAAACTGTTTCTCTACCACCACATTTGTTTTTATTATGTATGTCTTCAAAAAGAGGTTATTCTAAACATTACAGATTTACCTATGGATAAGAAATCATGAGTTATAATATTATCTTTTCCAATCCTTTCAGTTCTCAGTTTTCTCAGTCTAGCCTTCTCTTTGACTCAAAGATTCTTCCAAGTTTAGTCCACATTGAAACTTGTTCTGGTTCTTCTACTCCAGAACACTTTACCTATCTCTATTTTTTCCTGTATTTTCTCCCTACCCATTCTTGCAGGAGGGATGCAGGCAAACACTACTTGCGCTCCAGACCCCCTAACTAGCTGTCCCAGGGCCCTGAAGTCTCTCTTCATTGCCCTTACATTTCTTGTAATAATTTCATCACTGCCAACCTGAAAAATCAGCAGCGGGTAGTAATCGGAAGAATTCACAAGATTGGGGAGTTTCCTTTTAACATCCCTAATCCGAGCCCCAGGGAGGCAACAGACCTCCCTGTGAGATGGGTCCGGCCGACAAATGGGCCCTTCTGTCCCCCTCAGAAGGGAGTCACCCACCACAATTACTCTCCTTTCCTTCTTGATTGAAGAAGTCCTAAGGACTCGAGGTGACTGACGAGTCCTAGGCACTTCACTAGGTAAGTTTACCCCTCCAACTTCATTTTCCTGTTCCTGAATTTCCAATGCCTCGTATCTATTCTTCAAGGGCAACTGAGAGGGTGGAAGGGGTTGGGAGGATTTTTTCTTGCCTCTTCGAGGTCGAACCTCCTTCCATTCCTTAATATCTCTTGAGTCCTCTCCATCTGTCTGGTGACAGGAGGGGAAAGGATCCGTCACTTGCCCAAACGCAAACTTGTCGTTTGCGTCTTAATTTCACCAGTTGGGATCACCTTTATGAAAAATTGCCACGTATCCGAATACCGGATCGTGACAACCTTGCAATGACCTTTGTTCAGGGAAATCAGAACTTTTAGGCTTTGTTTTGTAAATTGATTTTGGGATATATACCTAATGGAAGACCAGGTGTTCTTTCACATAGACAAGTTAAGTCTCTGGTATTTTGTGGTAATTGCCATTGCAGAGGCAGACATGGTATGCAAGAGAGGGAGGGAGAGAGAAGGAAAATGTGACTTCTGCCAATGTTTTTAAGAGGAAAAGAAAGTCAGGAAGGTCAGGACCTGGCACTAAAAGTCCTGGGGGAGCCTTAGCATCTATTTTCTTGCTCAGATAACAATAAAAAAATTTGCAGCCACTTCAGCAGTGAGAAAAAGAGGCAGTGATGAAATGGAGTATGGCTGAGAGCTTCCCTGTTTTTTTTTACCCTTCAGCAGTGAGGGGGACTCAGATTCATCCCATGTGTGATGGCTGTGTCTGTCAGGCTGTGCCTTCCCTGGCAGTCTGTGTAAGCCTGCACATTTTCAGTCGGGCATGGCCTCTGAGGACATGTCAGTGAGTCTTAGTCACTGAGATTTACTTCTCTGTCCTCATCCCTTTCCTGGAGACCAGCTAGCTTCCTTCTGGATGCTGTTGGCAACATTTTTTGACTATTATTTTTCTGTGGGTTTTTTGTTGTTGTTGTTGTTGTTTTTTTCCTTAATACTATTATTAGGTTAATAATTTTAATTGCGTTAACTTTTTATAAATACTACAGCTTCTCCTCAGTGAGAGTCAGATTTTTGAAACCATTGCTTTGACTGAATAACTGAAGCAAGATTGAGTGGCAGTTAAATGAAATGAGATTCTAAATGGACATACTGAAGGTGCAGCTTGGATTCCAAATGTTTGGGGAAGGCAGAATCAGCAAATGGTTGTGTGAAAATGTTTCTATTCTGTTTCTTTCTTCTAAAAGTTTGCTAATAGTTGTAAGAAGTCTGCTCATTTTTTGAGTTGCTCTGTGTTTATCACTTCCCTCCCTTCTGGAAATGATCCTCTTACACCTTTTCCTTTTTTCCTAATGGCAGAACTTAAAAACAGGATGGTATAATTAACTCTTCCCAAGCCTTACTGAAAGCTAGTTAATTGTTTTTTCATTTTCTTCACACTGCTGGAGCTCATGGTCCTGAAGCCAGCTCTGTGTAGTGCCTGGCAAACTAACTAACACAGCTACATTAATGTGTATCTAGAGTTTCTTTGCAATTCATATTATTGGAGCAGATGTGAAAACTTTTGTCCTGAGTATCCAGTAAAATCTTCGTGTTCTGTTACCTGGTGCACAGAGAAGTCTGTAGCATTTTTAATATCAGACTAACATTTTATTTTACAGTTTACTGTATATGCCAGAGAACTTAATATCTTTGCAAAGTCGAAGGTAATATTCTCTTACCACCCAGAAGTAAATGTTCTATATTAACACACATCAAAACATAGTTTAATGACTCAGCATAGAGTTTACTGTAAGATAAACAGAAAAGCAAAATGTTCTAAACCAAAAATACATACCTATATAAGAGTTTTTAATGCATTTGATGCATCTTAGTTGAATAAAAAATGAAACAAAAGGTTGATATTCAATTTTACTATTTTTATTTATTCTTTTATCCCAGAAATTTCAGATACTACCAATATGCAACCATATGTATCACTTTAAATAAGAAATTAAATATGAACAGAAGATCTTGAAATTCAAATATGTATTGCCTTTTCTCTCTAACTCAGAAAAACTTTTTTTGCAAATTTTTGGTAGCTATAGCATATTTTTATGGAATGCCTCTACAATAGTTACAATGTCTCATTGTTTTCGTATGGTCAAAAGTAAATTCTTTGTTGTTCAGTGTTGATTTGCACAAGCACTGCTGTGGAGGAGAAAGCAGATAAAATAAGGATGGCAACAAATAGAAAGAATTTTCATACCAAACAAAGGCATGTTATGTTTAGAATCACAGATTATCCTGCCTTTTGGGGTGATGCTGTTAGTTTAGGAGGCTTTAAGTATGACAGATGAGTGTTGAGGCAAAGCATCTGATCGCAGGCTGACAGCAAAAACTCCTTACTGATCCCCTGTTCTTTGCTGATCCTCTGACATGCCTGTGACCTTTTTTCAGCCATTCCCAAAATCTCCCCGAAGAGATCTGGTGTTCCCTTCCTTGCCTGGCTGAGCAGTGCAATGGGTTTGTGAGGAATGTACGTCTGACGTGTACTCATGACAGCTCAAAAAGTGAGGAGAGGAAGTCTGAGTAAGTAGGCTGCGTGACCAGAGGGCTAAAATCATATCTTAAGAGGCAATTAACTGGGGGCAAGGAATAGACAAAAATGACTGTTGTGGTTATGGTCACGCAACAACTTTCTTCCTGTCAGTAAGATGAAAACATTGCCCATCCTTATGACAGAAGGATAAAAGATAATGGAATCTGGCTGACGTAATACCCTTGTGTCTATGCCTGGGATTTTTTTCTATGTAATTGCAATTGGACATGCTGTCCATCAGAAAAAGGAAGTCTTAACCAAGATACATGTGAGTCCTGGGAAAATTCCAGAAACTAACCTTTGACTTCTCTAGTATGGCACTTATTTTTAATTTACATCTCTTTACTTTTAGCTGCAAAGGTTCTATAAAAGGAATTTGAAATGCAAAGGATGCACCAAGCTATAGCAATCTCTTCCAGGGCTGTATATTCAGAGTAAGAGACATGAACAGTGAGCCTTAGCTCTTCTACTATCTTATAGAGAATTTCCTGCCCTCCCAAGCTAGATTTCATCAAATAACTTTAACTATCTGATCATAAATATCTTCTCTCTATGCAGGCAAGCGGAAAGGAGCAAAGAAATCATCTTGACTAGACTAAAAAAGCAGCATTTAATTTTTTGAGGAATGGATCCCAGGTGCAGAGATGTCCAAGTGGCTCTGCAGGACATACCCATCTGGGTGCAACACAGTTGCAGGGACTGTGGGGACTGTGGCTCAGCTCAGTACTACCCTAAGGATTCACATACTGCATTTCTGTGTGAAATAAGTGTTTCCCAAACTATAGCAGCAGACGTTACACAACATTTCTTTCCTCATGTATATGCAGTGCTATATCGTATTTCACAATCTGATTACTTGCTATTTTCCCACTGGGCTGCTGTTGCAGATATGGGGTAAGGCTTGGTGGGTGTATTATGCCAGCACAGTAAAAGAGTTGCTGCTGTGCTTACTTGCCTAAGTCTCTCTCAACTTTGAACACTGTGTAATGGATGAGTAGAAGACTGAAGGCACAGGAAGGACAGTCATTCTGCATCTTCTTCCCCCAGAATGACTTCTTATTTACTTTAACGAGCAGATGTGAACAATGCAGATCTTGTTCTTCCAGCATTAAAATTTAATTAAAATTATCTTAATTTAGAAGGATGTTCGAAAGGCAACAATAAAAACTTTTTTCAAGCTCTGCTAAGCTTTCTTTTGATTTCCTGTAGTGCTTTGGGAGGCCAGTATAGAGACCAGACTTTCCAGTTACATCGTATTTGTGGAGCCTTGTGCACAACGTTCAAAGAGGAATGTGCTACAAAACAGCTCATGATCATAATGTGACTCAAACATCTTTATGCTTTCCTCAGTTCTTTAAAACATATCTTGAGAAGAGATAAAGGAACATATGAGCATATCTGAAAAGGGCCTGCAACTCATTCTGTGTGTTGGATCATTTATAAAGTGCACCCAGAGAGAAGACAGGTTTCTTGGGGCATTTCTTCGTTGTAGTGGATTGCTGCCTGGGGAATACAGGCTCAATTGTCCTGGTAAAATAAAGCCATGTCTACATTGCAAACACATCATTAGGAAAATGTTCATCAGGAAAGGAAGTAAAATTTCATAATGCACATAAAATTTGCCTGCTACAGCTCTGGAGTATTTAAAATGTCATCTGCTGTTCTGTGTGGGGTTTGTTGTACTGACAGAAGAGTTGTGTGAAATGACCCTAAAATCTTGTAAGCAAGCAGGCCAGATACACAGTTAAAGCTTCCAGGCTTGTAGCTTTTCTTTGAGGGTCAGCTGATGTGTCCTTTTTCCTGAGCTGGAAGCAAAGAGTGATTCCAGCACAGGCCACAGCTTTGCTACTCCTAGTCTTGCTTAAGCACTGCTTTACTGCTCCAAGCTGTCACAAGGATTTTGGCAGAGTAGGTGCCAGCAGGCCAGAAGGTGAAGCCCTGTGCATGCACTAGCAGCCATGGCCAGCTGTGGGCTCCTTACACTTGCTGGCCTCACAGCCTGGCCCTACCTGGGTGAGGTGATCTCTGCCTCTAGTTTTTAAGAAAGGACTGAGAGGGGCATTCCCAACTGTCTTCTGCCAGGACATGATAGGATAAAAAATGTACTGCTAAAAGTTCCTTCTTATAAAAATTTACCAATATCTGAAGCCTTTTTGGCTGAAGATGGCAGGTTAGTGTTACCACTGGTCACCAAAAGGTGCTTTAAAATGCACACAAACAATCCCATTAGCTAGTTTAGGTGTAAAACTGGAGGCTGACAAAGGAAAGAATGACCACATCTGATGATAGCAGATAAACTTGCCCTGGGGAAAAATATTGTCCTCAGTCACTTCAAAGGGAGCAGAGCATCTGGAGGTGATCTACCACACTTCCATATATAGCTTGGTCAGCTGAAAGTCTAATAAAGAAAAGCATGAATGTTATTGCAGTGCAGTATGCAGTGGTAAAAATACTGAACTATTTGCTTCAGAAGCTCTTTCCATATAGGCTGAGGCATGTTTTCTATCTCTTGCCAAGCATGAGGAGGGACGAGTGAGATGAGCAGAAGGATGGGGTGAATCAGTGCAGAGCTGAGGAAGAGAAGTTTAAATCTGGCCATGAACAACAGTGCCTAAAATGACTTTATGGACACATTTTTATTTTTTTTTTTTCATTTTTTTCAGGGATTAAGTAGCTTTGCCAAAGTTTGTCAAGCAAATAGTAAATCAAATCCTACCTCATCCTACCAAATCCAAGCTCATCCTACTCTCTTGCTCTGTCCGCTCCATGATTAACTGGCAATTATGTGTCTACAAATAATGTAGAAAGGAGTGAAAACTTCTGAAAGTCACTGGTCTGAGTTAACCTGCTTTACCTGAGTGCAAAGACATCCACATATGAGCTATCCACAAGTTTGGGAAGCAAATGCTCTCCCTCCCTCACATGTGTGCTGTGGAGCACACACATTTTGCCCTCTTCCTTGTGGGTGACGTGAGTGATCATGTATCATCTGTGTGTTGAAAGAGCAGAGAGAAATCCATCTCTGGTGCCACATTCAAATGCATTAGAAAGAGCGGGTCCTCCTTCAGTGGGAATGGTTATGTTGTGTGCCACTGACAAGGGTTGTTACCCTTCCCATTTTTCAAAGAGAAGGAAGTGTGTAGCCATGCTTGTCCAGCTCTGAGGCTGAGTGAATGAACACCTAGGGCATGGGACTTTTCAGTTGCTCAAGTCCATGTTAATATGATCTTTTGTAATGGAGTGTGGGCCCAGGACTTACTGTGTTGACATACCCTCAGAAGGACTTTTTAGAGCATCCTGTGTCCTGTGGCTGTAACAGCTGCTTCTTCTTGGTACTCCAGCTTCCATACCCGAATTTCAAAGCCCAGGAACTGATGTGAGGTGCCTCATACCTGGTTACGCAGACATATAAGTGTATACCTGGCCTTTCTTTGAAGGGACTAGAATCTTCTTATACTTCCTTTATTCTAGTTTTCCTGACCATAGGGCTGAGAATGATCCCTCCAGTAAGAGCCAGAGCCTGGTTTCCCATTGAAAGTGCACAGCATGCTCTTCCCCAGCAATGAACAAAGCCTTTTCCACTCTAGAGATACCAGTAGCACCTCAGCAAGACTGATCTCCACATTTCTTCTGAAGTTTGATGGTAATGAATTCCCCTCTGAGGTTTAATATTCAGCAAAATAAACACCTCTTTTGGAAACGATCTTGCTTCCTGTTAAAACAATTTTCACATGAAATGTCTGTGTAAATTCTGAATTGCAATGCTGGATACCAATTACCTCCATAACTACCTGGAAATGTAGCTATGCGATAGACCTGTGTTAATTTAAAGTGCTTTCATCCAGCTCTTTAGGAAAAGATATTAATGTAGGCTTTTTTTTTTTTTTTTTTTTTTTGCATCACCCTGCCTTCTTCTTTCTATTTGCCCAAATAGCTTTATCAAGCTGAGCAATACTCCTCAGATTTTGGAAGTCAAAGACTCTTTTTCCTTTCCTTTATCAGACACTAGTTTGTGGTGTTATTATTCTATTTGCCTATTAACCAACAAGGAGTGAATAGCAAAGCTGGTTTAGATAGCTTATGATGACCTTCCACAAGAAGTTGGATCACTGTGACTCAGTTTCAGATGTAGATGTGTCTCTGAAGTTTCCTTGTGAAAAGGAGGTTCAAAGAGAAGTCTTCTGTCTTGCAACACCAAGTGGAAACTACCCCTAGGGCATGAGTACATGTTCTCTCTATGCTGCAGCAAAGCACACAGAGAAGTGGAATTTTTTTTTTAAATTGCAGTTTTGCTTGTATTTAATAAAAAGTTGTTTTCTCATCTTTTTCTGCAGATTAAAATTTCCAGACTTTTCAGTCTTGAGTGGAATTGTGGCTCAACTGAGGTAAATGGAGAAATGTCTTGTTAACTTGATATTGTTGGAGGATGACATATGGGCAGGGTCAAATAAATGTTTCACACCCTTGGAATAATGTAATATATGTTTTTAATGTGTATAAACACATGTGAGTATTTTGATAAAGATAAATGTATTCACTACTTTTTATATTTTAAAATTAGCTGTGAATAAATGTTCTTACATCTTTGAGTGGGAACAAGACAAAAAGAAAACCAACTTTCTACTTTAGTCTAAAACCTGGTAAGGTAAGTATCATTATTTAGTGCATATGGATGCTCATCACTGATTAACTGCTTATTCCATGTCAGTTAACTGAATTATCAGGTAATGGAGTATCTGTTCCATATTGTTTCTGTCCCAGGAAGTCGTGCCTAAAAAAAAGACTCAGAAAAATCTTACCAGCCTCCAAACAAAAAAGCAGTGACAAAATGCATATGGCATTTTCTTATCTATGATTGTGAAGTCAATATTAGCAACTTTTATAACTTTAGGAGCTTGGCTTCAAAGATGTTTCCATTTCCCAACAACTGAAGTGTTCTAATTAAAAATGCAAAGTGTTTCTTCTTCTGTAATTGAAATAAAAAGCATGTTAAAAATTTATTTTGGAAACTGTTAGAACAATTATTACTGAAAAACAAATTATGTTTATTTTAAATAGAAAGAAACAATTACAGTACAAGTATTCTGGAAGTCAATAATGGATAGCTCATACAAAGCAGAATACTTATTAAATAAGAGGCAGCTGAAACTCAGAATTGATAAATATGAAGTTATGCACATGGGAAAAAACAATCCTAACTTTGCATATGAAAAGATGGGCTCTGAGCTCCCATCACCACCCTGGAGTGAAATCTTGGGGTTATGACTCATATTTCCACGCAAACATGAATTCAGTGCTTGCTGTTTGTCAAAAAGCAATTCAAAGTTTTGGAAATAGGAGGAAAGAAGCAGAGACTAAAACTGAGAGCATTATTATTGTGACTCAGTACAAATCCATGGGTCACCTGTGGCTTCCATACTCTGCTCCTCTTCCCAAAAAGAATAGAGCAGAAAAGGAGAAAGCTTAGGGAAGGGTAACAAAGATGATCAGGTATCTCTGATGCCTTCCAAATCAGCGGTGACTCAATAAGGTGGTTTTTTTTCTGGGAAAGAGACTAGTTTGGAGAAGGGAGGTGTAGCAAAGGTTTATGAAGTGTGTAGAGAGGGCAGAGAAGAATCTGCTGTTCATCGTATCTTCCTGACTGGGAACAAGAGGCTGTGATCTGCTGGTTGTAGGGAATCATAATTAAAACAAACAACATAATGTGTTCTTCAAACAGAAGGCAGAATTGTGTGGGCACTGTGGACACTACAGGTTTCTGTGTGTCCCATGGGAGACTGGACAAGTTAATGAAAGGTAAATCCACAGACAATTACTGCAATTGTAGAATCCCCATCTAGCTCAGCACCCTTCTGAGCAAAACTTAGCCTCTTCTTACATCCCTCTTCAAGCACTCTCACATGACACTTGTGGGAAAAAGCACAGTGGGCTAGACTCTAGGTGAAACTATGGTCTTACCCAGTGCATCCACTTTTATAGTCTTACATTAAGGATCTTGGCTTGCTGTTCAATTTTAATTTTTTGCTTTTATATACTATATTTCAAGATCTTCAGCCTTCCAGAGAGTCTTCCATGTCCTTTAATACCTGACTGTATGATGAAAGCCAAAGGGAAGAATGGCACAAAAGATTAAAAACTGAATATTTGAAGTATCCTGAAGTTTCTGGCTGCCATGTTATTTTTGACTTCCTTCATTTTACATCGGCATTGGACTAGAACTTTACTGTTCAGCATACAAAACCAAGAATACTGAAAATAAAAATGTACTACTTTACGTCTCGCTTTGCATTTAGGAGATCCTTTTCCAATGTGCCTACTTGAAGCAAAGTCATGAATGTAAAACCCAGAGAAGGAAATGCAGACATTATTTGTTTTCCAGAAGTGTATGGCCTAGAGCACAAGTCTTTATGAGGAGCAGCTGTGGGAAATAGGGTTGTTCAGTGAGAAAAAAAAGGAGGCTGAGGGGAGACCTTATCGCTCTCTACAGCTACCTGAAAGGAGGTTGTGCCGGGAGAGGCTTAACCTGGACATTAGGAATAATGTCTTTACTGAAAGGGTTGTCAGGCACTGGAACAGGCTTCCCAGGGAAGTGGTGGAGTCACCATCCCTGGAGGTATTTAAAAGAAGTCTAGATGTGGTGCTGAGGGACAAGTGGTGGACTTGGAAGGGTGCTGGGTTAGTGGTTGGACTTGATGATCTTAAATGTTTTTTCTAGCCAAAATGATTGTATGATTCTATGATTCTGTACTTTCACATAGGGTTGTAGCTTTGCCTGTGTTTTTAATGCCCTACTAATATCCTAGTCTCCCAGCACGTCACATTTGCTCTGTGGCTGAGACGATTCCTATTTGACTGAGGTCACATAAAGCACCTTGAAAGGCTGCATCAGAGCATAAGGTTTCCTGGCTCTGGGCACTCCGCTAAGAGCAGGCACTGATACTGTCTGCAAATCTTAACCTTCAAAACTGCCTGTATTCCATCTCTACTTTGGCATAATAAGTAGCAATCAAGGTTCTTTTTATGGAAGCATATTGCTGTGTAAGAAAATCCCCACAAAGCAGACGACTGATCCTTTCTTAGTACAGAGTGGCAAACTAAAAATAACATGTTTTTATCTTCGTTCCCCCCCTCCCTTTTCTTTAAGTAGTGACTTTTGATGTAAGGTCTTTATGAGCCAGGATCTGCTTCTTTGGTGTGTTGGTCTTTCTATCATCATCTGTCATCTAAAAGAGATGCTTTTTGAGTGTGGAGCTTATTGGGGTGGTTCTGGTTCTGGCTGTGCTTGCAGTGATTTACTTACCCTCTATGTTAGGCAGTTTCTCTGGAGAGACAACAGCCGTGAAATCAGCAGAAATGTGGAAAATACAGGAACTCAACCTGAACTGCAGGCAAAGTAGGTGAGGAAATTCCTTTTACAAGGAGTACTTTCTGCATTATCCCAAAGTGTAAGTTGGTAGCATACAGTGTTATATTGGTTTAAGCTGCAGTACAGTTGATACAGCTGTGTATTCAGTACTTACATATTCAGCTATGTTAGATCACAAAAGTTTCAATTTCTTTAGTTTGAAAATTAATTCAGTAGGTTTTGGGGTTTGCTTTAAGGTATAACACTTAGCCAAGGCTTGTTGGTCTCTCCAGGGCAGAGTCCAGCCCAGTTTCAGTTATGACTTACAAGCCTTATTCAGGCAGCAAAATAATCCAATAATGACGTATTCTCTGCCAAACAATAACCAGCTTGGCATAACTGTCCAGAAGCTAGGACTTGACATCAGTTAAGTTAGAGATCCTGTTAAGGTTACGTTCAGGCACTTTGCAGGAAATCCGTGTGCCACAAATGTCAATTTTGTAATTCTCTGTGGGCTTACTTAACATAGGCCAGGTGAGAAATGCATCTGCACTGGCTCTGTTTCGGGGGAGGCAGCAAAATGAGGCACCAACACTTGTGCCCCAGGTGCTGTGGATGGCAAAGTGCCCTGAAGTGCCAATATGTCAGGTTCTGGGCTTATGATATGCTTTGTCCTGCTATTTACTATTAGAAGCAGTGTGTGATGTTTCTGTTGGGGCTCATGTGACTTGAGGAGGAAGCTGAAGCAAAAACAAGCAAGGGATTTGTGTTTTAAAACAAAGTTCTATAGCACAAAGTGAAGGAGTATTGACTTGAACTCTGTGTGATAAATATGACTGGTGTATTTCATATACCCTTGAAGGGAAGGAAGACTTGTTTTTCCTCTTCCATTATGGGGAAAAAACCTATTAGCAGAGTGCTCTGATGACTCGATTAAAAGGATAAGATTAATGTTGTTTTCTAGTGTCCATCACCCCTGAGAAACACTATGAACTTATATGGCAGCTAAATACAGAATATTGAAAATTTGTCATTTATAACCCCTTTCAATTTAGGATGGAGGTATACATGGTGAAGTAAATTGGGTGACTCACACACAGAGGGAAATGATTATTTTTCACCCCCTGACATGAATTCTTATTTATCCCAAGCAATGAACATGGTAGGAAGTAACCAACACTCATTGCACAACTCTGTGTGTACTTTGTAATCTCCCAGAACAGAAAGATCATATGACAAAAAAAAAACAAACCCAAAGCTTCTCAAGAAAGAATATGGCAGTTTTAGGAGAAGTGATTTATCAAAATACAGTGGCTTGAGCTGAAACTGAAAAAGCTAAAGGGCTAGTGGTTGTGAATTTTGCTTGCATTTGCTTTCAGAGATCTGAGTTTATGGCCCAGTTTTCTATGGCTCTGTTACTACGTTATCATAGAATCATACACTGGTTTGAGTTGGAAGGAACCTTAGAGATCGTCTAGTTCCCCTCTGCATTGGCAGGGACAGCTCCTGCTGGACCAGGTTGCTCAGAGCCTCACTCAACCTGGCCTTGAACACTTCCAGGGATGGGGCTTCCATAACTATCCTGGGCAACCTGTTCCAGTGTCTCACCACCCTCATAGTGAAGAATTTCCTCCTAATGTCTAATCCAAATCTCCCCTCTTCAAGTTCTAATGCATTCCCCATTGTCCTATTGCTACATGCCACTGTAAAAACTCTCTCAGTATTTTTTCTATAGTCCCTTTGGATACTGGAAGGTGGCTATAAGGTCTCCCTTTTCTTCTCCAGGCTGAACAGCCCCAACTCTTTCAGCCTGTCTTTGTAGGCGGGGTGCTCCAGCTCTCTGAGCAACTTTGTGGCCCTCCTCTGGACTGGCTGCAAGATCGTTATGCCCTTCCTGTGCTAAGGGTTCCAGAACTGGACACAGTACTCCAGGTGGGGTCTCATGATAGCAGAATAGAGGGAGAGAATCACCTCCCTCGACCTGCTGGCCACATTTCTTTTGATGCAGCCCCAGACATGGTTGGCTTTCTGGGACTTTGTTTTTGATATGTGCAATGATGATAATATTTCTTTCTTCTACTTGACTAACAGGCTCTTTTGAGTAGTGACAGAGATTGTATCTGGCCATATATACATACAGTTGGGTGCCTCTAAGTACTATAATTAGAATAATGTTCCCAGTGCCAGAAGGAAAATCATTCCGTAGGAATGAGAACAATAATTTTAACTGGATATTACTATACAAGAGAATATTTCCTAAACCCTAGGAAAAACTCCTAGGTACATCTTAACAGGGTTGTTTTAATGAAAAATCATTTGGCAGGCTAGGTTCCTTTAACGGACCCTACCAAGTACAATAAGCCTCACCATCTGCTGTACCCTCTAATTACCAGTGTGAAAAGGACACTTTCCTGCTGCACCCCACAAAGAAATATGATTTAAATGTGTATGTTACTTATTCAATATAACATACATCTGTTGTGTTCTATCATGCTTTAGACACAAATCTGGGAGGAGGCACAAATAGCCTTGCCTGGGAGATGCACATCCTTTTTGCTATGCTGGCATAGATATACTCTTAATACTGGTAAATTTACAATTTCCTTTCCCCTTTTCTGTTCTACTTAAGTAATTTTGCTAGTGATCTGCCCCTGTGTTTATTTGTTAAGTACCAGGAGTCAGCTGAGTCTCTAGGATTAAGGTTACTTCAGAAAGTAAGGCCTTAAGGTTACTTCAGAAAAAAAACAACAAACAGGTCAGCCTGGGAAAGTCTTTAGTCTTCTTTTGAGATACTGTCTAGAGAGAGAGAAAACAAGTGAGAGACAAAATAAATTACAGACCTCTGTAGAGAGTTTCCTTTTTCTCAGACCTGACTGTGAATATGGAAGAGAATAAAATCTCTTGTACTCCCATAACCCAAGAAAAGGTGGCAAGAGGTTTGGTCCTGTTCTATCTCTCTTTCCTAAGTATACAGAGAGGGTACCAACTCAGGAATAAAAAGAGCAACAGCATAGGGAAGGACACTGTGATGCCTGCTAATCATCCCCACCTGGCCTGTCCCTTAGAAATAGCTGGGAATAGTTATGGAAAGGATGCTTTTTTTTTTTTACCTTCACCAGAGACTTTGTAGAGAAAACAAAAGATACGGGGCCAGATACCTGGATTCATATGACAAAGCAGAAATAGCTGGAGGGCTTTCTAGAGGCAGGAATCCCTGCAGGTGGAAGTTGCTTGAAACTCAGAGTCTTCTCTTTGATGACTACTACATCTGTAGTATGTTGCACAGCAACCTCAGCATCATGTGTGTGACACCAGTAAGTGTGGCTCATAAAAAGCTGTGGCTATGCTCCAGCTTCCCAACCCTGATCTCTCTGTGGAGAGAGGTTCCTCAGCTATTTCCTGGGCCTTTTACCCCTGCAGGTAAATATGCAGTTGCCAACAGAGTCTTCTCTTTGATGACTACTACATCTGTAGTATGTTGCACAGCAACCTCAGCATCATGTGTGTGACACCAGTAAGTGTGGCTCATAAAAAGCTGTGGCTATGCTCCAGCTTCCCAACCCTGATCTCTCTGTGGAGAGAGGTTCCTCAGCTATTTCCTGGGCCTTTTACCCCTGCAGGTAAATATGCAGTTGCCAAGTGTGTGAATTTCTTGGCTGTTCATACAGCTGTTGAGCCAGGGTAAACACAGAGACAGTGCTGTTCTATGAGGTACATGAATATTTCTCATGTTTTATTGACCTAGAAGGCTGCCTGTTCTGCCAACGTGTCCCAGAAATGTGGATTAATTTCTGATCTTATTTAAATAATCCCCAGGTTTTGCCATAAAAATCTCACAGAATGAGAGGGAAAAATCCCTTTCAGGATTCCTTTTGGCTTGATGTCAGGAAGCAGGCTGCTCCATGAGGAAACAGAGCTGGGAACTGAGTATGTAAGGAGTCAGCACCATGAATACCCTGAGAAGTGGTGCCATCACATGCTACCCAGGCTAGGAGTGCAGAGCAGGTCTGGAGGCAGTGACTAGTTCCACCCAAGAGGTCTGCAAATAGCAGAGACATACCTCTGGCAAAGCAACAAATCCAGTGACAAGTCAGTGGTCCAGACCAGCCAGTACTCGGCCAGATTGCAATAAAGATCAAGCAGGGACCACAGGTCTTATATGTAGGTTTACATTTAAGGTTTATGTTTAAGGCCCTAAGGAGCCTCTCCCAGAGCTTTCTTCACAGCATCCTGCTACAAAGCCATTCAGCTGCACCAGCTGGCCTTGACCTGAGGCAGCCAAACTCCAGGGTTTGAAGGGGCAGGAGGTTGTGGTCAGGGTCCCTACTCTTGGTAACGTAAATCTGTGTCTTCTCTGCTGTCCTTTCAGTGGGGCAAACTGATGGAGATCCTTGACTCTAAGCAAACAGTGGCTGACATGTCTGTATGACACAGACTTTCATGGACTGGAGCACAAATTTGAATATCTTGAATGGCACCTGAAAAGGCAAACTAATTTCTGTACTAGTAATGTCTGGGATTTGGGACTGAGTGTTACCAGCAGTGGTGGAAGTAGATGAACAACTTGTAACTCAGTTTCATGGTGTGAAAAATTAACACTTTTAAAAAATAAAGCTCCATTGGGAAAGCCTAATATTTCTTCATTTGTTTGTTGTTTACTTGTTTATTTTTTGTCACAACAAACAAATGGAAAAAGTTTCAAAGACAACCTGGATGGTTTTATTTAGTTTATTTTACTAAAAACAGTTTTGGGTTCATCTAGCTTTACAAATACGTATATATATATATATACACACACATACATATATATATGTATTTCATTTGGGTAATTATTTAACACTGAAATACTGGGATATTCTGCTTGCTAAAAAAAAAAGAAAAAGGAAGAATGTTATTATGGTACAGAGGAACCAAACAGAAAATGCCAGTGCTTGCAGGAGTTAATCCAAACATGAGGTAGAAAGATAACAAAAAACATTCTAAAATTGCCTTGCTAGGAAAATGAAGTACTGAACAAATCCCAACGAGAAGACAAAACCATAACTGAATATTGGGAAAACTGGGGTGTTTAAGTGCCTTTTTTGCTTCAGTTTCACTAACCCGGATAAATGTGGCCAGATGGCTAACACAATGAACATCAGTGACAGATGGGTAAGTGCTCTAACTAGAGTCAGAAAAACAGGTTAGAGATACTTGTGAATTGGCAGGGCCTGATGAAACTAACCCTGGAATACTTAATGAGGTAGCTGAGGCTGTCCCTGCTGCTTCAAGATGGCACCCAGGGTGGATGATGTTCCAGAAGATGGATAGTGACAACATAATAATGGTTTTTAAAGAGGAGAGAAGCTGAGAAGCAAGGCTGGAGAAGGAGGACCCAGTGAATCACTGAGTGATCAACTTACCTTCTGAAATCAGAGAAATACAAAAAAGACACCCATTTATCAGGAACAGGAAGCATTTTTTGAAAAGAATGAACCATACCAAACCATCCTAATTCTCTCCTGTGACATCATGGAATAGAGAATTATAGAAGGATAGGGTAGTTTGGGTTGGAAGCAGGGACAACTTCAATTAGAACAGGTTGCTCAGAGCCTGGTCCAGCCTGACCCTGAGTGTTTCCAGGGGTGAGACATCTACCATGTCTCTGGACAACCTGTGCCAGTGCTTTACCACCTTCGTAGTAGAAAATTTCTTCCTTATATCTAGTAGAAATCGACCTTGTTTTAGTGCAAAACCATTACCTATCACAACAGGCCCTGTGAAAATGTTTGTCCTTGTCTTTCTTATAAGCCCTTTAAAGCATTGAAAGGCCCCAATAAAGTCTTCCTAAAGCCTTCTCCAGGCAGAACAACACAATCTCTCTCAGCCTGTCCTCACAAGAGATATGTTCTAGCCCTCTGATCATTTTGCTGGCCCTCTGCTGGACTTGCTCTGACAGGTCCATGTTTTTCCTGTGCTAAGGATTCAAAAGCTGGACACAACACTCCTTGTGGGAAAGGCCTATGGAGTGTGGATGAGTGTGGAGAGGACAGAGAAGAATCTGCTTTTCATTATCTATTCCTAACTGGGAACAAGATGCTGCATCCTGGTAGTTGTGGGAGCTATAATCAAGAAAAAAAAACACAAGAATAGAGAGAGAGTTATAAATACTGTGTCTTTAATAAAGATTTTGATATTGCCTCAGACAGCAGTCTCCAAAACAGCCAAAAAACACAGCCTAGAGGTATCTACTGCAAAGCAGACACGTGGTTGGTTGAAAAAAACACAGTCACAGTAGTTACTAGCAGTTTATCATCAAATTGAAGAACTGATCTCATGGGGTTCTCCAGCAGTCGACCTTGGGTCTAGATATATGCAATATTTTAATCTGAGGTCTGAGCAACAGAATAGGTAACACTCATTAACTACACAGGTAATGGGGGGAGTATATAAGCACTTTAAATGGCAGGGGTGTAATTAACAGCAGAAATGTGGTTAGAAAACAAGGGTCAGTAAGACTCTGGATTTAATCCACCTCCCTTCTTCAGACTGAGGCAGTGTCTGCTATTGCTTCGTGATTTATCCAGACAATAGCAATAGACTATTTTCTATCTGTGCAGCAATATTTCATCTGTTTGTTAGAAGGTGGTGCAGAGCTGCTACTGAGCCAGGTTTTTTGTATTTTATATAGTTGATTATTCCTGTTTAAGTGCACTATGTTGTGCTTCCTCCCATCAAATGTCATCCTGGTTTTTTTTCCACAGTCTACATCTTCAGGTTGTCAATATCAATTTCCATTATTTTAGCTTTCATTGTTTTTGCTTTTCTGACATTGTACTCCAGTCCTCCCCCAAATGTCAGGTAGTGTTGTAAAAACTTATATAACAACATAATAAATGTTACACTGGCGGGTGTAAAAATGAGTCATATATAGCTTAAATGCTTTAACTTTAAGCAGTGCTGTAACTCAGACTTTATGTCACCTAAGCTGGGGTGATGCACTTCAGTCAAGGCCTGGACAAGTGGCAGAGAATCGAGCCAGGAGTAGTAAGACAGGTCAGAGGCCTAGAATTTTTTTCTTATTTGGGATGGTTAAAGGAACTGAAGTTGTTAAATAGCGAGAGCAGCAGAATCAGGCAATTCTGTCAACCAGGTCGACGGCTGTGTAAATAACAAATTATTAGGTTGCTTTCTCACTCTACTGGGAGTGGGTCAGCAATATTGGTCTCCAGCTGTGATGCAGACCAAGCTTAGACATCAGGAAATACTTTGTGTTAGAAAGTACAGCCAAGCACAGGCATATATTTGCTGAGGGAGGCTGCAGAATCTCTATTAACAATGGAATTTAAGAACAGCAAAACTGGTAGCTGCAGAGGACTGTTTCAAGAGGATTCTTTCTTGGGGTGGAGTATAATCTATAATCCTGATAAGTCAAAATAAAACTGTTATCAAAATGTTCAAGTATTTAAGACATTCAAGATTTTGTTTTTTTTCCCCTACCGTATGTCTTTCCAGTTTTGATCATGATAGATTTTAGTAACGCTTGGAAAAAAGCCACACAGATCTAGTCAAGACTTAAACCTTCACTACCTCCATGTTACGGAAATCAATAGCTACAAACTATCATTGTTCAAAAATATTTTTTGGGGTGGTATGGAAAGTGGATGCTTCTGTATCACTGTTCAGTCTGACCTGGGTAGAGATCCTGTCTCAAATGAACATGAAAACTGTAACTATCTTTGCTTTGGAAGAATAAATGTAGCCTTCAGAAGACCACTGACCATCTCTTTACACCACATCAGTTCTATAGTGGTTGTCAGGAAGACACACTTATTTATCAATGGATGTCTTAAAAAAAACCCTAAATGAATTGTAATTCATACTTTAATAGTGACACTATCTAAAAGCATAATATTAGCTAAAATAACACACCCACTCAAGCACAGGCTCTTTAAGCATAGTTTTATGTAGTGTAAGTAGTATCTCATAATTTAATCTTTTTTTTTTTGGTAGCTTTTTTTTTTGCATTAAGAATAAAACAAACATTTGGAGAGTTGTAATATAGTATTTTGAGAGTTAAAAGTAAGTCCCACTATGCATGAGAAACAGCTGCGCTTCCTGAATGCAAGTAAGAGATGTATTAGTTCAAATGGGTGGAACATCCCTGTAGTAATTGAGCACACAACACTGTGCACAGCAGTCCTGTCTTGATATGGCCAGCACAGTTTTTCATTGTAAAAAGCTGATTTAGAAAAATCTGATGGAATCTAGGTTGACAGCAAAAACATCCAGCACCATAGGGAAATAGTATTACACAGCTTTTCCATTTCCTTGCTTTCTTTCTTTTCACAACATGCTGGTTGTTTGCACAGAATAAGTCCTGTCAAAATAAGATTTCAAAGCTCTTTGAAATGATGGTTATACCTTTGCTACAGTGGTTAGTTGAGTTTTCCACCCTTTTTTGTTTTCCTTGAACAAATACACAAAGAATACAACACAGCAAGATTTGAGTTTATCTTTGTCCTTTAAAAGTACAACTCCAGAGGCTTTTGGGAAGAGATCAATCCCTGAAAGTGACATTCAGATCACTTTTCCCCTCTGTTTTCCTAACTGCAAATTGAACTATAAAACTAATTTATCCAAATGTTTGTGCATGCTTTCCACATATGTATTTTTTTAGTTTTTCTTTCTGAATGCATAACTTCCTTGCCTCACTGATATCTGATTTGTGTTGCACAGGTAAAGTTGTCTGCATGGTTGAAAAGTAAGCCTTGTCTCTAAATTTTACTAAAATTTCATTTTCACATACTCTGTCACTAAAAATAAGATGAGCTAATGCATCTGTGGAATATATCTCTTTTTTAACCAAATCTTACAGAGTGAGCAGCTAGCTGAATATTGATCTGCTGTAGAGCAAAGTTAACACAAAAGCAAGCTGTTGGTAGGGAACCAGGTAGGGCACGGTCATTACTTGTTTGTTCATTTATATAATGCACAACAGGAACTGCAATATTTAAGAAATGTGCAGCTCGAGTTTGCCATCTTGAATGAAATCTCCA
Organism: Chaetura pelagica; assembly: GCF_000747805.2. Taxonomy (NCBI): domain Eukaryota; kingdom Metazoa; phylum Chordata; class Aves; order Apodiformes; family Apodidae; genus Chaetura; species Chaetura pelagica. Next base: position 10,055,176 of record NW_009970725.1, read on the forward strand.
CAAATTTCGAGTTCCCCTCTTCATACTATCATTCAGTTCTCAAAATGCATTCAGGAATTGATTCTTAATATTCATATATTCTTCAGTTGCAGAGATTTCTTAACTACAAAGAAATTAATTTTAAAAATATTGATACTGAGTTAATCTGTAAGAGTGTTTTTTTCCTAGATACTTTGTACTTTAAAGTTGTTTCATAAAATTTATTCAAATTTTTGCAGATTATTAGACAGCAGTTTAACTTTTTGTTTGTTTCTATCTTTCTTTGTTTTTTGTTTTTTTTTTTTTTTTTTTTTTTTTTTTTTTTCACCAATCTTTTTTTTGTCTGCAAAAATGTCTTTAAGGAATTTTAGAAAAGTAACAGTAGGTCTCAGTTATAACCAATTCTTCCTACTAATGTGAGGGGAGATGTTTGTAGCTCTCATTATTGTCCTTATAAGAAACAAAATCCATTTATGTTCCAGCTTGAGCACTTGTAAGGATTTGCAGCAACTTAAATAAGTGAATAAGCAGTTGAGTGGCTGATAAAAAGAAATTATTACAGTTCAAGTTTCAAATGAGCCCACCTGTCAGGGGAGCTCTGCAGAAAATTGCCCTCAATTCTCATATAGGACTTTGGTAAGAGAATAGCAGGTGATTCACAAGAAGAGTCTTTTCTGAATCTGCTGTCTCATGTTATGTCAGGGGTAAGAAAAATGTAGAGCCTCATGAATAATTATGTGGAGAATTAGAAGTGGAAGATGAGAAACTTGAATTTCTTTTCAATTATGGGAAAAGTTCCTTGGAATACTTCAAAAAGTAGCTTAACATGAGACAAAGATCAGGTAAAAAACCTGATTTCTATGACACTAATTAAACAGGCTGAAGCAAAAATTGGGCAAACAATTGAAAGAATAGATAACCAACTTATGGAAATAAGAAAGTTTGGGACTAATATATTTTAAATAGAGTCAGAAAAACTGAGTGGATTTTTAAAATGCATTTGAGAAAATAATCAGCAGAAAAATATTATTTTTTATATAGTTAGATATTGAGAAATATACCAAATTCAGGGCAATTAGAAATCTCAGGTTACCCTTAGCAAGGTTAGTCTTTCCTAGCCAATGGATTCATGCACCTAAAAGTAAGGTTCTTTTCAGATTCATCCCTATTTTCAGCTTTTTTCTTCTACTATTTATTTTTTTTTTTACTATTCATTTCCTGAACAGTACACTATATTCAGACAGTATATGCTTGTGCAGTGCATGACTATATTCTAGCAATTATGTTTAGAAACAGATGCAAGTGTCTGGCAGGATGGATTGTTATTTGGGGGCTCAGATGTTATTAATTAACACCAGGAATCTTGTGAAATAAGCTTGAAATCAGACCTCCCTCCTCCTGATGCACTGTGAATGGATAAATATTCTTCCTTTCAAATAATATAAGGAACTCCTTCTCTTACTAGGTTGTAAAACAGTATGAATAATCAGCTAGTCATTAGGGGAAATCAGTTTGGATGCTAAAAAATGCATAGAAAACCCTGAAGAATGCCACTGTTCTTTTTCCTCTTGCTGCCTGATTTTATTTGGCACAAGGCTGGACTGCTCCAAACTTGATAAAAACAAAAAGTACCTAAAATATCATTCAAAAAGTTAGAAGTTACAGTTGTATTGCTTCTCCTTGTCTCCCTTTATATTTCAAATTCTGTTTATTTTTTGTGGTTTTGTTTACTATGTAGTAGGAAATGAGAGCTGTTAGAGATGCTCTGATCAGAGGGGTCCTACCTAGTTATTCTGTCAACAGATATGGAGTGGGTTGCCCTGTGTAGAAAAGAAACTGTTGTACTGGGTCAGACCAAAGGCCTTTCTAGCCTACTGTCCTGATGCTTCTATGAAACTGCTTGGCAAAGATTTAAAGATAAGGACTGAATACGACGTTCCTTCCAGGTTCAAAGAAGAGCTGTCGGGGACTACTTGAAATGGTTTCAAATAATCATTATCAAACAGCCCCAGAGGACATATTTTCTGTGAATCTTTTTGGCATTCTTTAAAAATTTGGCCTCAATGTCATCTTGTGGTATTATTAAGTTCCAAATCTGATTTACACACACTGTGCTTAAAAGAATAAGTGACTTTAATATTTTTATTTTAAAATTATTTTATTTAAACCTGATGTGTGAAAAAAGTCTCCTAAATATAGAAGAAAAAAATAAGGCATAATTTCTCATAATTCTTCATATTTGGATTTTGTTAATCTTGATGACTTTCTAAATTTGACAATATTATTTCAGTCTTTTGTCAAACAAACTGTTTTCTCCATGTCTCTGACCATTTTTATCACCCATTTCTTACTGTTGTGGAAGCCTACTATACCTGTTTCAAGATGGTAAGACTGGAATTGCACTTTGTATGCAAAATGTGCACCATCTAGGTTTGTGTAGTGAAAAAATAGTATTTTTTATTTTCAATAATTTCTTTCCTTATATTGCTTGCTTGTTTGAATACAGTTCATTTTTAATTTCTCTCTGGCCCTCCCTCCCCACAAGTTACCCACAGTGTCTTCATGCTCTTCCATATGCAGTAATGACAACTTCAGAGTCCATTGCAAGTAGTGTTAAGGATGCTTTTCTCTAGGTGCATTTCTTAGTGTTTACTGTTCCTGAGTGGGATCTCCTGCCTCCTCTCTGTGTCCTCTCCCTTTCACTAACACCATCATGTGAATGTAGCAAGGAGCTGGGAGGAAACCTCTCATGGCACAAGATATTCAGGGCTCTGCAGTGTTTGGTGTTCAAGAACAAGGAGGAATTAAATTGGTTCCTTGCAGTGGGCTAATTTTACTCATCCCTGCAGTCTTTTCATATCAAGCACAACCTGTCAGTAACATTTTCAAAGTTCCTAAATATCCCTGGTATGGAAACATGCTGTCATGCTGTTTTGTTCCACCTTCCTTTCCTGAGCCCCTAAGAAGCTGTCTGTCAGAACAACTGCATCTGAATTTGGAAAAGCACAAAAATTGAGGCAACATCACTGTATGAATGAGGACCTCTTCTGGCTGTTTCCATGAGCTTTCCCCATTAAGAACCACACGGAAAATATCTGGGGCAGAAAAGTGTGACTGAAGATAACACTGAGTACCAGAATGATGCTATAATCTGGTCCCTGTTATCACACGTTTAAAATGGATGGATGAGTGTCCTCTATGGCCTGCATATTTAATACTCTTTTAGTTTTCAAGGCACCTTATGTTTTCTCCGTGTTTTAGCAGCTCAGATCTTAGTTTCTTCTTACGTATTATGGTAATAGCTGATGTAAGGCAGTCACTGTGCAGAACACTTACAGAATTCAAAGGCAGTGACCTATGAAAACAAGATAGCAGTCGCCTGCTAAAGGATAAAAACACAACCAAACCTCCCATCTTGTGTATTATCTACACAGAACCATGCTTTACATGTTTTTGGTTGTTGTGTTTTTTTTACATTTGCAGAATGTAAATATATGTAAGCTTGTGTAAAGTAGTAGTAGAAGGAAATTCACAGATCAGAACAAATTTGCATAGTCCAAAGCAGTAATAAAAAGTAAATAACTTTATTGTCTCAAATTAGAGCTATAAAAGTAAGAAAATAATAGAGCTTATAAAAGTAAGAGAAGCAGGATTTTCCCAATGATTTATGCTTTCAGCACCTCCACAAAGTAACACATGCATCTGCTGAAGATCATTCAGAAATTGTTAACACAATTGCATTGGACACTTGTTTACTGAACCAGTGACAGATGGTGGTAGGAGAATGTGGCATTTAAATGACTTGCATGCTCTGTGCAGGAAAAGCAACCTGTGTTTAAGGATCTCCATTTCAGAAACTCATGAGTTTTTAACCTGAGTGTGAGGGTTCTCTAAGGAGTTATGTTTCTTTCCCTTCTGGCTAGAGATTGATTCGTACACTGAATACTACACCTTTATGAAAGTTCAGGGCACACATTTCCTTTCAAAGAGTGAATCACACAGAGCAGAATTTTCTCATTTTATTGACAATTACTGCAGTTTCCTATTGACACTGCTGGAGCACGTAAAGACTCCAACCAGATTTTGAAATATTGTGTGCTGGACACAATACAGACTGTATTAAAATAACTTTCTTGTCTGAAACAAAACAATGAGGTCACTCAATAAAGAGGAATAATGTGAGAAAAAAATCTGAGATATCTTTGTTCTGTTTATTCTTCAAGATGCTTTAAAAAAACATTTATTGAAGTGATTGGTCAGTATTCCCTATCAATATAAATGTCAGTGGAATCTGTTTCTGAATAATAAGTATTAACAAGGGTGCACATGAATCCATGGTAGCAAGCAATTAGTTACAAGTTTGTAGCCACTTCCTTAATTACAGAGAAGCCAATATTCTAGATTTAGCTTGCAGCTCACAAAGAAAATAATTGTTCTTCAGCTGAACATATTCCAATATTAGTTGATGAAAGACTCCAGCTTCTCCCAGACTGGTCATTTTACAATGATAGCACAGCATTAACAGTAATGGATCAATATTGTTATTAGAAAATTACAAATATTTTGTTCATATGAATCATTAAGCTACTGTGAGCTGGGGAGAACTTACTCTGCAGTCAGATGTTGCTGAAGCACCAGTCTGTACCCAGGCTTAGTCCCTGACAAACACAAGAGGAAATAAAGGTCAAATTGGAATTCCACTGCTGAGCTCTGCTTTTGGACAGGTTTTCTGATTTCAGTTATCTGAGTCTTTGTTATTTTAAATTTAATTTAGTCAAGCTTTCCACTATTGTTAGGTATATCTATATTCAGGTGATAGGAAGGTATTTGGGATGCTAGTAGGAAGTAAAAGCCATTTCTGTGTAAGAATAATATGGGACAGAACGGAAAAGGAAAAAATAGAGTTGTGGAGGGGGTTGAAAAGGAAAAATGTAGGAATGAGCTGCAGTAAGCTGTCAGAGAGGAAGCAAAGTCCAGTAAGAAGTGCTTGGCTTAGGGTCTGGGCCTTCTCTCCATTTATTGCCTCTAAACATCTGAAGTCTTCAGAAATCATCCCTGCCTTTCCAGTGCTGTTGCTTTGCCCATATAAGTGGAATTTCTCCATGGCCTCTCTTATTAGTGGGGGAAGAGCTGGTTCAAGGTAAACTTGCAGAGATAGGACAGGATACTGACAGATGATAAATCTTGGAGAAGTCAGCCCAGCAGAGTTAATCTTCCAAGTGCTCACTATTTTGTTTTGTTTTGGTTTGGTTTCTTTCTGTGCGTTTCTTCTGAATTCATTGTTTCTTTTTAAATGCCATTTTAAATTTTATTTTTTTAACTTGGCATGCCAAAAATGTCAAAGCATTTTCCCTGGAAACAGATTTTTGTACTGTTTGGATTTTCCATATTTTACCACTCTGCTTTTCAAGAGTTTGTGAATGTGTGTGCACATGTGCAGAAGCATGTGTCTAAATTTTGGCAGAGCTACTCAGAGATGTACTGCAACTTGAACAGCTGCAAAACCTCTGAGCACTGGAATTATTCATAGCACATAAACAAAGAAAATACCTTCAAAACAGTTCAAACATAACACAACTATGGGAGGATTAGAGTTTAATTTTTTATTTGAATGAACAAACTCCCGAAGGAGTCTATAAAATGGGAACATGGGTAAATGAAATTATTTCATAGTCCTTTTTGCATTAAAACAAAAGAGCCGAATGTAGTAAAAAATGTTGATCACAGAGATCTGTCTGCGAAATGTATCTGGTTTCTCTCTGATGGTGTAAAAATAGGAATGCGGGGTAGTGGATGAATAAACATACAGTATTGTTCAGATAACACTGTGTGACTAAAGATGTAAAGAAAGGGCTGGAACTATGTGGATGGATCAACTGGGTCTGCCCTTTTGCTTAGGGCTACAGACTTACTTACGTATCTTTATGGCACCCTAATTCAGAGATCATCCTCTCTGGCACAGGGATTAAGCCAGAGGGTGCACAATAATCCTGAGAAGACTTTACCCAAATGTAATGCTCTTGCTTTGGCTTTGCATAGTCAGATTTTTGCATATGTCCTGAGCTACTTATCCCTGAAAAGATTATGTGGAGCCAAATAAGATAATTCTCCAAGTTCAGAGGTCAAATATTTAAAAAGGAAGATGCTTGCTGTGCTCTTTCTTCCTGTGTTAATCCATGTTAAAACAATTATTGACTTGATACAGGTTATGCTGTTGTCTGCAACTGTACTGTTTGCCTTCTCTGAATCAAATAGCAAGTGACAACTCTTAGAACAAAGTAACACTTATGAATATATTTTATTCATAAGGAATTCACATGTTCAATTTTAGTATGCCTCAGGCAGCCAGCTGGAGTGTCAAGTGAGTGTCCTGTGGTTTCCCCTTACACCTGTTGTTGCAGACAACAGCAGGGTTTAACAGCATGCTCTTTCCCAATGATACCAGTTAGCAATATTCACAGTCACGCTTTCCATTCTCCCCATGGCTTTTCTATTCATTTAGACTGGGTCAGATGTGGAGTAAAACACTGATTCAACCCATAAGCACGTCTTTAGAAAGATGCTGAGTAAGAAAGCGTGTGTGTGACACTGTCGGAGTTACTCTTCCTCAGAGAGTGAGACAGAGAGACATGCTGGGCTGAGAGGGATCTCATAGTCCCTTTGCATGCATTGTGCCATCAGAGTACAAAACTTGCAAAGCACCTGGCAAAATCATCAGCCGAGAGTTCTTACACTGAAGCAAGAAGAAGGTTTTTTCTTGTTTGGTGTGCAAATAAATTGTGGAACTCCTTGACATGTCACTTGTTAGGAGCTAGGAGAGTAAGCACATTTAAAATGTAAATAAAAAGGATAGAGATAATATTACATGTCAGTTATTTTTTTTTGTACAAAGCGATGCAGACACAGTTTCTGGTTCAGGAAGTCCTTGGAACTGATTGCTAAATACAGAGAAAATGTTTAGTGAACAGCCCACTGGAGGATGAAATTCAGAGATGGTTGCCTGGTCCTTCTAACAGCAGCCACTCTCCTTAGTGTCTTAGTTGAATTTAATGCACTAGCTGCTACTGCAGATTTGAGTTTGCGTTTATGTGCTGCCCTGAGAATTAGAGTTGTTTCTTAAGCTTTGAGTCATTCCAGTGTAGAGGTCTGGTGATGGCTGAAGGCAAGTTCTCCTTTGATCCAGTGTTAAATGCAAGTCAGATTCCTTGCTATTTCCCTGAGCGTCTGCTACTGGCTGCTGCTGAAGGTAGAATATTTGGGAAAATGTCCTGTAAACCTTCTCTTTTTGTTCCAGACCTGCACTAATAACACCGAGGTCTGAATACAAACACCTGCTTTGTAATTGTACCCAGTTTTGTTTTGAGATTTTTTATTCTTCTTTTTACAGTTAGTAGAAATCTAATGGGCTTATGGAAGAAGCACAGCTGTTTTGTCCAAGATGGGAAATTACTTGTAAGGTATTTAAATGTATTGTCATTGGAGTGAAATTACAGAATCACAGTTTAATTCAGGTTGGAAGGCATCTCTGGGCATCCACAGTGTGCACATCAGCATGCCCTGCTTACAGCATGGTTGGCTTAGAGCAGGTTGCTCTGTGTTTTGAAGAACTTTCAAGGACAGAGATTCCACAGCTTTTCTGAGCAGCAAGGACCAGCATTTGACCATCATGATGTAAAAATCTCTTAATATCTAGTTGGACAAGCATGCACCGCTGACCTGTGTTCATCTTGTTGTCCATGAGGCCTGTAGGTGCTTTGCTGTGAAGGTGCTCTTTAGCCAGTTGATCCCCAGTTTGTAGTGTTGCTCAGACTTACCACTCTTCTAAGGTAGGACATTGCATTTGTCCTTGCTGGGTTTGCTGAGGTGGCCATCATCCTACCCCTTCAGCCAATTAAGGTCCCTCTGAATCATAGCCCTGCTTATCATGGTTAATACTGCAATGTACAAAAAGCATCAGATAAAAAAAAACCAAAATCAAAACATTATTTAAATGTTTGAAATCTTTCAATGAATAAGCAAGAAAAAGATATACTGGCATGTTTCTGTGTGTGGAGGGAGGGAAAATGTGATTGTTCTTTTCCCTTAATGCTACTTTTGCACTGGGGGACCACTGAATGTACCAGTATGTCCTCTTGCACAAATGAAGCCTATTTGCAGTCCCTGTCCATGTGTCTTGGATGGGAAGAAGAGCATGATTCTCTTAATGAGATACTTATGACTGTTGCATATCTCACATTCCCTATGGTATGTAAATATATAATAGTCAAAGCACAGAACAGAAGCTGTTTCCAACATCTCACTACATCCAAGGTTAGGAACATGATTCAGAAACTCAACAGATGCTGTGACTCAAGTAACTGCTGATGCACTTGGCAGTGTGTCTGTATGTGCAAACACTAACAAGTACCTTTTCATTTCAGTGTACGTGGAAATTGGGCATGCAATTCCTGTTGTCTACCAGAAAATTATATCCTAATTCTCCAGGCACTAGCCAGGAACTACCAAGACTCACAAGTAAAATCAGAGAAAAATGCCTTGTAGGATTGCTTTAACCTACATTTTAGTGAGCAGAATAGGAAAGAAATTACTTATGAGCTGCACCTCTTCGAAAAATTTAGTTATATACAGACATGTATGGATGGCTGCACAGGGTCGGATTATGGTTCAGTGGTCTAAATACATTGCCTCTGACAGCACGTATATAAGAAACTTAAGGTAGTCCCTATGCCATCAGTAACCTTCAGTATGTTTGTTTTCTCTTCTTGAGTTGTTAACATCTGCAACAACCAATGACAAGGATTTCCCAAGTCTGATTTTTCTTAGTCTATGAAGCATCACCTCTCTCTGTTTCTGGTCCCCTCATCATCCATTTGAAGCTTCCTAGCTCTTGTCTAAGGGGCAGTAGTGAATCATCAGACTGCTCCAAATAAACTGAAGTGACTGAGATTTGTATGTTCTGCTTCATCTGTTCACTTATTTGCATGACACTCTTGATGAGCTCTGTTACTACTGAGGTGTGGGAACAGGGAGTTTCTTCCCCAAGAAGATTTGTTTTGTCTTTCTATTAGAAATTTCTCTTGTAATTATAGAAGTTAAAAAGTTATACATAGCAGTGGCTAGAACAGACAGAAGAAAAGCATGTGCAGTCAAAAATGTTTTAATTTGTTGTGTTGGCAGACTAAAAACACACCTACACAGGGCCACAAGAAAGCGGAGAAGCAGCCTCATGATTCAATACAAAACCAATCCCTGTGTGGCTCAGGTTCCTGATATATACCCTCAGAAACAGGAGCACTATATGCAGAGTGTTGTGTTGCTGTGGCAATGCAACTCTGATAGGCTTCAAGTGCTGTGTGTGTTGTGGACATTTACATGGGGGTCAGCTAATACTAAATTCAGCTAATTTCTTCAAGGAAGCAAGATAGTGAGTGCACAGTGAGGGCCCTTGAAGGTGCTTTGGTTTTACTGATATTTTCTATGAGGTTATTGGAATAGTTCTGTTTTGTTTTTCATTGAGTTTTGTGGAACTTTAGTGCAAAAACCTATTATTTGTTGTATCTTCCAGGGTTCTGCTGGCAACTGCAAAGGTACAATTAAAGTAACTAATTTTTTTCCATTGTAACTTTCCTTTGGACTGCTTCCTACTACTATTGTACTAACTCAAGTATTTATTATCTTTTTATGTGATGGTGGGAAAGTTTTCTGGACTGTGAGTTATTAACAATTGAAGAAATCTATGTAGATGTCTGGTATGAATAAGCAGCATTGAAAAAGTAGCAGTCCTAAGAGCAGTGTTAAAAGAGCACTCTAAGACATACCATTGCACTAAACCTAAGGACAGCCCATCTTTGACTAAAAGGTTATTACATTTTGAAAAGCAAAAGACAATGTAATGATGGCTGTACACTGAGCTTGAAACTAAATCAGCAAAAACCACATATTTATTAATATAGAATAAAATAAGATATAAATAAATGCTCCAAACTTTATGAAGTGAAAGCATACCTCATATGGTTTTAATGCCTTTCTGTCAGAGAGTTATAATCCATTAATTTCTCCTCTGATACAAATTTAAAAGTTATCAACCCATCTTTTAAAACACCAGCTACACATGCATAAATGAGAACAAGAATAGGTAACTAACTCATACTTAAGCTTAATATGTATCTAAAAGCATCATTCAGTCATGAAAAAAAAGTCTGGTCTCCAGAGGCAGCCGCATTACAATTTTTGGCAAAAGTGTTGGTGCACATATCAAAAATCACAGTTGTTTATTTAGTAAAAAAAGGACTATGCTGAATTATATTTTATATTATATTTTATATAATTGGTGGAAGTATGAATAATGGTTGGTTTAAAATACTAACAACATGTAGTTGAGAGTATCCTACCCTATCCTGTCCCATCCCGTCCCATCCCATCCCATAATTTGTTCATACAAGATTGCCTTTTCCTTCTGTATTAATCTTGCTTGTTCTGGTAGAATTTATTTTTCTGTGTAATGCTTCAGGAAGGGAACAAAAAACTGTCAGGTCTGGGACGATGCTCAGATTTCAAGCTGTTAGCACTGTTGCAGTTAATACTGGTTTTAGTGGAAGGGTAATCTCTGTTCTAATTTCTTGTTTCAAAAATGTAAAACTGTAGGAATAAAACACACAATATGGGTAACTACAGATATTCTTATGTCTGAGCCATTTGAATTATTAATCTAGTAAACTATAATTTGTTACATAAGACTTTTTTTTTATGTCACCTTCCAAAGAGAGATTCAAATACAATAAAGGAATTTGTGATAAAAATGAGCAGAATAACACTGTTTTAAAAAACACTTAGCTTTACTTTTGCAGAATGGTTTGTATGAGACAATACAGAGCAAGTACTACCTTTGGAAAAAATAATGCATGTCAGTCAAGCAAACACCACTAAGCTATGTGGTTTATTATCTTATAAAAGATAAAAGCAAAGCTGACAGTATAGTACAGTTATTATAAACTTGCACAACTTGCATACATGTACCTTCTCTCAGTATATTAACTTTATTCTTCCAGTTGTTAAAGAATTCTGGAAATTAAAAATATGTATAGAAAAGTCCAGTAACCTCTTTAAGACTGTGATGTTACTACTAATGCCAGCACACCTCATGAGCAGGTATTTGATTGCCTCCAGCCTCTTTTGCTGCTGCCATGGAGCAAAGGGGAAATGAAGCAGCTAGCTAGGATCCTCCCTAGAGGAAAAACCTCCTTGAGGAGCACCTGGCTCCTGCACCACTACTGCAGGCAGCTCCTTAACCTTTGCAGCTCATCTCTACACCCAGCTTGGACCAGATGGGATCAGGGCTGGCTGGTTTGCAGCCCTCTGGACACCAGCACCAGCTCAAGGGAGCATTTAGACTGCCCTGGGGAATGAGAAGCCTGCACAAGAATATTAGTGGTGAGGAAGTGGTGATGGTTCTGGACAGGATTCCCCATTGCACAGTGAGATAATTTACGGTGCTGGACACTTGGGTGTTAAATCTTGTCTTCAATCGAGACAGGAATTTGCCAACTTGGGAGCAGTATGTTTGTTTGGAAAATAAGCACAGGTGTTGGTATTCTGGATAGGAATTTTAAAAGCTTTCCCCAAAGCATGTTTCTTTTGGGAACTCCTTGGCTCGTATGGAGATTGACGAAGGAGTTGCAGTGTTTCAAATGTTATCCAAAGAACACTGGAAAATGGGCAAGGGTAATATGAAACTCTCCAAAGCAGAAGCAGATGGACTATTGTATTACAGATGCATTCTGGAAGGTTGTTATTAAGACTAAGAATAGTTCTGTCAGATTTCTTTTTACTTGCTATTACTAATTGTAAGATTTAATTCACTCATGTTGGCAGAGAGAGGTGTGTATTTAACCTGACAATATTCGGAGTGAGTAGACGAATATATTTTCATATCCCAAATGTCATTTTTCATAGACATGTGAATATGAAAATGCAGATTACAGCGAGGGAATGATGCAGCAGAATATGATGTAATTTTTCTATTTTTATGGACTTTGTACAGTTTAAGTGAGGATGAGTCTATAAAAGCAGCTCAGTTTCACTCTCTCTAAATCTGGCACACAGCTTGCTAAAAGCTATTCAAACTTAAGTCCTGTGCTTATTTGTTTGTTCTCATTACAGAAGAATTAAGTTTTCAAACTACTGATAGGAGAAACCTATTTTTCTTTCTTTCTTTTTTTTTTTTTAATTTTTTTTTTAGTTTCTAAATTACTCTGAAAATGAGATACCAGTGTTGGTCAGAAGAGCAAGGAGAAATTATATACAAAAAATCAAGGTTGGAGTGTCTCAGGTGTTTCCTTTTATATATTTACTTGGAAGTATAATTTTTTTGTATAATCAGACAGAATTTAGGGACTTCAGGAGAGTGAAGGAAAGTAAGTGCTTATTGTTAAGACCTACAGGTTGTCATTTAATTTTCTGGAGTTTCATGTATGTATACTGTTTTATTATTTGCTGGTACTGCCAAGGCTGCTTCCCCACCCCGCCCTTTCAGTAAGGCAGTATAAAAATAAATTAGTTATGCTTTTGGGGAGACCTAGCTGAAAGTTTTTTGTAACATAAGACAGAGTTAAATACTTAGCAGTTTACTTAATTGTACACAGAATTACAAGCTTCATCTTAAAGAAGCTTCAGCTTCACGTTGAAGTGTTTCAGTGTGCCCTGTGGCTGTGAGTGAGGCAGCAGGCCTGACTTCCCACCAGGTATTCTTGTACGACAAGACAGTACAGCTGCTTTCCAGAATGTTTGTGGAGTTCATGTTTAATATCACTGATAACATATAATGTTCTTCTGGAGAGAGTCCAGACAAGGGCAATGAAGCTGGTGAAGGGTCTAAAGCACCAGTCTTATGAGGATTGTCTGAGGGAACTGGAGTTTTCTAGCCTGGAGAAAAGGAGACTGAGGGGAGACCTTATTGCTCTCTATAACTACCTGAAAAGAGGTTGGAATGAGGTGGGGGTTGGTCTCTTCTCCCAAATGGCAAGTGATAGAATAAGAGGAAATGGCCTCAAATTGTGCCAGGGGAAGTTTGTATTGGATATTAGAAGAAACTTACCCACTGACAGGGTAATTAAACATTGGAATAGGCTGCCTAGGGAGGTGGTTGAATCACCATCCTTGGAGGTATTTGAAAGACATGTAGATGAAGGACCTGTAGATGCTAAGAGACATAGTTTAGTGATGGACTTGGCAGTGCTGGGTTAACAGTTGGACTTGATCTTAAATGTTTTTTCCAACCCAAATATTTCTATGATTCTATGTTACATTATAATAGTGGTGTTAGCCACTTGAAGTATATTGAGTAGAATATAAGACTTCAGATAAAATAGTTTACAAATAGGTGGAATATGAAGTCTGAGGATAAGAACAACATGATTTAAAGAGAGATAAGACCATTATTCAACATTTTGCCTCCTTTTTACCATTTTTCTGGCAAGCTAAAATATAATTTTAGCTATCTGTGAGTTGCTGAGCTATTGAGCCATGTATGGAACAAAAAAGTATTAAAAGTTGTCTTGCACAGAAAAAACCCAGTATTTTCTGTGATATTCATATGTGATTACTTAGAAAAACAAATTAATTTGCTTTTTTCCTCTTTACATTGCAGGTACTTGTGTGACCAGAGTAGGGGTCAACGTGCATCTCTGTGTACCAGTTTATGGAGCTCTGAGCAGAAATTTTACGTCTCTAATAAGAGAGACTAGAGATATTTCCTATTAAAATGTTTCAGAAATATGTGAAATGCATTGAAGCAATCAGGCACTTTGATAACAAGTAAGGTTACTAGATAAAAACTCCTTTAATTTGAATTGTCTCTAGTAAATATTGGCATGAAAAAGCTGTGGGGAGAGCTCTTTCTGGTTTTTTGTAATTTTTTTTTTAAAACCCACTGGCAAAATAATATAAAACAAAGGCTATGAAGTGGTTTTTTTAAGTGTAAATTGCTACTGTTGTAATCACAATTGTAACATAAGTAAAGAATTTGTATTGTGATGTAACTGTTCCTTAAAATACTCTGTCAACAGATTGCAGTAATTAACACTCCACTCTGCTGCTCAGCATCGTCTGTGAGGGAAAATACAGAGGGAACCTTAAGGACAGATTTTGCCTGATGACACTTACAGTCCTAGGGATTAAATGATAGTTAAACTAGTACATAACAGCTGAAATCTACCCTTGATATTGCTATATGCAAAAAGTATTCGGCCTTCTTTATAGGAAGGTGATGGGGTTTACTTTGGAGCCTTTTTAAATGTTGTCTTCTAGTGCTTAGTTTTAATGCTGTTTCTAACTTCTTCAAAAGTTGTATTTTGGCAAAAAGAACAGGCAATAGAAGGTTCATGTATGTTGGTACTGCAGAAAACAGCAACTCTGGCTGGCTTTAAAAATACTAGTAAGCTGATGCTTCCTGTCTCCCATCCCTGTTCTTTCTCCCTGAAATTACTTTGCTTCCTGCTGCAAACTAGATTTTGTGCCATTCATAATAGTAATAATAAAATGACACTAATTGCTCCATGTAGTGGATGTTCTGAATTGAGCCTAAGGAGCCGAGTGTAGGCTGTATAAGACACCAAACATAACTCTGCAAAAAGGGTAAATTAGTCAAGGAACTGTTATGTAACAGTATAAGTGGTAGCTTAGAGCCTTTATTTTCATTCACACCCACAATTTGAGCTCTTTCACAGAAGGGCTCTTACTGGGAGAGTAATCCTTTGGAGAAAATTCATCAAAAACATACCATCCTTCTGATGTTAACCATGGGAGAAAGTATCAAAATAGAAAATCTACTCGGTACAGTTTTTTCCTTAAGTCCCGAGGACACATTAAAAATATCTAGTGACACTTTAAAGGTATTTTTAAAATTCAGATATTAATACTTAGCTGTGGATAATTTTCTATTAATATTAATTAATTAATTAATTAATTAATTTATTTGTTTTGTGAAAGTAGAGTGACAGGTTTAAAGGCATCTAAATTACTCCAGAGTCAAAATCTGACTGTTCAAAAGTGATGTTGACTCTTGGGATCTCACAGGCCTGGCAAACATTCCTCTCTGTATCTCAGAGCCGAGTGTTGTGCCAGACCCTCAGACTTCCTTGAGAGTTGGAGAGGCTTCTCTGTGGCTACACAACCTGGTGACTGAGTTCTTTGGCTTCACTGATGACAGTTGGTGATAACTGCAAAGCTGCTGTTGGGTTTTGCATTGATTCTCACTCAAGATGGGGTCCCTGTGATTGCTCCTGCACCCAGGGTGTTTCACAGCACACTTGTGCAGTGTGTCCCTAGTGCCCAACATCAGCATATAGTTGGAAACTAGTCGTGTTTTGAGGAAACCTGCTGTTAGGTGTTTTTTCAGAGCACTTCTATTATAGATATGTATTCTAAAACTCTGAGTGGCAGTCTTGCAAGACTTTGCTATTTCAGGAAAAACTAGAACTCCAGGACATGCCGTGGAAAATTTACACTTGGATTCCTGAAGAAAATGGGAGCAGTGCAGTGGCAGTGGTGCAAAGCTATTTCAACTGCAGGCTGAGCATGGAGCAGCCAGGGTTTCCCTGCTGGCTGCGTACATCCCCTTGATCTTGGCTTTGTCAAGGGAGTCTCTGGGGCCCGGGTCTGTGCGGGTGAAAGCTGAGATGGGTGATGCATCAGCGGGTCTGAGCTGTGGCAGCATCCCCCTGGGAACCATGGCAGGCAGCAGGAACCGAGCACATTGTCTGGAGTCTCCTGATGAATGCTGGAGAGAAGCTGCACTGGGTCCCTGCCGGCTGTGAGGGCAGAGGCTGCTCGCTGGTCTGGACAAAGGCTGGCTCCTTAATATCTTTCTGCTGTTGTTACTAAAACTCCATATAAATCTTGTGCAGTATTTGGTGTCCTTATAAAGAATGCTTTGACCCCCAAATCTAATAATGCTGCCTGCATTGTTTTAAGGAAAAAAAAAAGAAAAGAACAAAGCACAGGGAAACTGAACATTATTAATTATTGAAGCCGCCCATTACCCAGCCTCTCTAAATATCTGTGTAGTAGTAGCCAAGCTGCTTATTCATCAGAAAACATTGGGATGTGTAAGAAAATAAGGTCCTTGCATAGTAGCAGAGAATAGTTGTTGCTGTTGTGGTGGATGAGGACAATAGGAGCAGTTCAGGGTCTGTGTCTCTACACAACCTGGTGACTGAGTTCTTTGGCTTCACTGATGACAGTTGGTGATAACTGCAAAGCTGCTGTTGGGTTTTGCATTGATTCTCACTCAAGATGGGGTCCCTGTGATTGCTCCTGCACCCAGGGTGTTTCACAGCACACTTGTGCAGTGTGTCCCTAGTGCCCAACATCAGCATATAGTTGGAAACTAGTCGTGTTTTGAGGAAACCTGCTGTTAGGTGTTTTTTCAGAGCACTTCTATTATAGATATGTATTCTAAAACTCTGAGTGGCAGTCTTGCAAGACTTTGCTATTTCAGGAAAAACTAGAACTCCAGGACATGCCGTGGAAAATTTACACTTGGATTCCTGAAGAAAATGGGAGCAGTGCAGTGGCAGTGGTGCAAAGCTATTTCAACTGCAGGCTGAGCATGGAGCAGCCAGGGTTTCCCTGCTGGCTGCGTACATCCCCTTGATCTTGGCTTTGTCAAGGGAGTCTCTGGGGCCCGGGTCTGTGCGGGTGAAAGCTGAGATGGGTGATGCATCAGCGGGTCTGAGCTGTGGCAGCATCCCCCTGGGAACCATGGCAGGCAGCAGGAACCGAGCACATTGTCTGGAGTCTCCTGATGAATGCTGGAGAGAAGCTGCACTGGGTCCCTGCCGGCTGTGAGGGCAGAGGCTGCTCGCTGGTCTGGACAAAGGCTGGCTCCTTAATATCTTTCTGCTGTTGTTACTAAAACTCCATATAAATCTTGTGCAGTATTTGGTGTCCTTATAAAGAATGCTTTGACCCCCAAATCTAATAATGCTGCCTGCATTGTTTTAAGGAAAAAAAAAAGAAAAGAAGAAAGCACAGGGAAACTGAACAGTATTAATTATTGAAGTCGCCCATTACCCAGCCTCTCTAAATATCTGTGTAGTAGTAGCCAAGCTGCTTATTCATCAGAAAACATTGGGATGTGTAAGAAAATAAGGTCCTTGCATAGTAGCAGAGAATAGTTGTTGCTGTTGTGGTGGATGAGGACAATAGGAGCAGTTCAGGGTCTGTGTCTGCTCTCTTCCTTCACTTCCACAGCCCATCATGAGACATGAAACATGCTCCTTCACTAATGTCAGTTTTGCAGCCCTTTGACCTTCCTGGGAAATCTGTGCTTGTACAAATGCCTTGATAAGCTCAAATACCAGCTTCTTTCTTTAGACAAAAAGTGCTCTGTGTTGTACCCTTCAGCAGTTTGTTCTTTAATATTTTGTTCATATTCTATAATCTTAGTGGTTCTTTCTCCCTCTGGAAAGAAGAAAAGCAATAAATGCAGTAGCTGTACCAAAAGGTCTGAAATTCTGACATTAAATGAAAAGCAGGCTTCAGGCTGAACTGTATCTCTCATAAAGTATATGAACTCAATTTCATGAGCTATGCCTGCCCATTCAGGATCCTTTTATATCCCACTGGCCTTTGCTCCTGTCTGTGCCTTACGCTATTTGCCTAGGCAAGTGTGTTTGTGATTCCTTGTAATATCATTCCAGATAATTGATACAGTTGCTAATAATGAACTAAAGATAGTAATACACATGAGCATAGAATGAAAGGAGCTAAACTAGTCTTTATCCCAAATCAAAATTAGGGATTTTTTTTTCTTTTTCACTGGAGCTTTGTTGTGGGTGCTGGGCTCTTATGTGTCTTTTTGCAGCAAGGCAAAACTAATATACTAGAAAACACTATTAATTTTTTTTCTGGATTGGAATTCATTCAGGGAGGAGATTTCAGTACTCTACACTGATACCTGTGTTTTGAGCACTTGATACTTCTGAGGGAGACGGGACTATGTTAAAAAGACCAAAAAAAAAATAAAGTGGGAAAAATAGTTTTTATGCATTCAGCTTTCAACATTAATATGATCTGAAAATAGAAGGTATCAGTTCAGCTGGGATTATCTGAACTAGGGAAGAATGAAGTTAGGACTCAGATCTGAAAATACTTACTCAGGTATGGTAGGACTGGGCTGTCATGGAATATGTGTGAATAAATGCACTCAGGGAAATGACTTGCACAACAATTAAGGAAAGAGTTGGATAAAATGCTTGGGATTTATTTTTTCACATTTTTAATAGCATAATTGACAGACATTTAAAATAACACTAAACAATGGGGATATTTCATAGGGCTGAAACTAGAGAACAAACTACCATCTGCCTGGCTCAGCTAAGGATTACTGTTTGCACTACTGAAGCTGCTCTTGCAAAACTGAAGTATCAACAGCTGCCATGGAAGCCTCCCTGCTCAGCTCTGCACAACCTCTTAGCTCTGCTCCACTCAAACTAGAATTCAGGAAAGCTGATTAAAATTAATATGATGACAGTCTTATTTGAGCTGATAAATACTGTAATAATAAAAATGAAGGGTATTAATTTATTGCTTTTGAATAGGATGTCTTTCAGATGTTTCTGTTTTTTTCGACGTTTTTTGTCTGCGTAGCTGAGTTGTTTTTAGGTCTCCCCTTTATACAGAGGTTAGTGTAATCTCTACAAAAACTAAGCATACATGCACACACTTTGAGGCATCAGAAAAATAATTTTTCTGATAGATTTATGCTAATTTAAAAAGTTTCCTTTTCTTTGATCAGCCTTGTTACTCAGTGGTATCCTATAGATGTGTAGGCTTCAACTGTACTAGTAAATAAGACAGGGTGAGGATACACTTGGGTCCTTGTCTGTGATTGTTCATACTGTTTAATTATGGAAGTATTTTTTCCTAGAGAAATGAAAAGAACTTTTAAAATTTATTTTAAAATAATTAATCTTTTTTTCCTGTTAAGAATAATACTGGGTTTTAATTATATTTTGAAGTCTCTATGTGCACAATTTGTTCTGCAGAAACTTGCTGCTTATTGAATATTTCTTGAGATCATACAAAAAAAAATAATCCTTTAGAATAGGACTAGTAGTGTTCAACAGTTTAAAAAATGCTCTATTTTTAAAAAGTGGGTGTGGGTTTCCTTCCTTTGGGTTTTTGAGTCCTTTTAGAGACCAATACGTATGGCAATAAAAGCTTCTGTGTACACTGAGAAACAAGGATCCTTAAGTTAAGTTTCTTAAAATTATCACAAATGTGGAACTTAATTCTGGACTTTGTCTATGCAGTAAATTATCGGATAAGCAAGAAAGAGCTTGAATTTATATTTTATTTCCTAGACCTCATTAACTTTCTGTGTGAACACGTTTACTGTATCTGGATAAAACAGAGGCAGAAAAGAAACATTTGCATTTGTGGTAAAATCTAGCTAAAATCTCATGGGAGTCTATGCACATCTTAATTCATCATCCCTTACAGACTTCTTTGTTGATTTTATTTGAGTCATAGAGACAATGTGAACTGAAGAAACTGAGCATTTGCTTGCATCTCAGTAGAACTTGATTCCATAGAGATAGATTGACTTGTGTCTGCTAATCCCCAAAAATTCAACTTTGTGGTCAATACAAAAAGGAAAATATAATATATTAAAGAAATAAATTTTCACTTTTTCTTTTCTAAACCTTTTTCTCAAGTTATTACTGCATTTAAGCTTCTTGTCAATTGCAAACTGCATTCAGTCACATTTAGAGAGTTAATGAAAGTCATGTTTACATTAATTAATTGAGAGCACTTTCAGCACAGCTGCTTTTGCCTCTCTGGTTTGCAAGAAAGACCCATCAGAATTTTTACAGGTGACAATAGGAACCAAAATTTTTAATTCTTTGTATGTTATTTTTTCCATATTTAATAGTGATACTGGGTGGATACTATTGGTGAGGTGCAACTTCTTCATTTGGAGTAAATCATACCATCAAAGAACTATACAGCTTGAAAAAGACCCTTGGGATCACCGAGTCCAACCATCATCCCTACCCTACAAAGTTCTCTCCTAAACCATATCCACCAACACATCCAAACAAACCTTAAACCCATCCAGGGATGGTGACTCAACCACCTCCCTGGGCAGC
>NW_009970725.1:10075317-10083405 GCF_000747805.2 Chaetura pelagica
CCTCTTTCTGTGAAAAAAACTTCCCTAATATCCAGTCTAAACCTGCCCTGTTGCAGCTTGAAGCCATTCCCTCTTGTTCTGTCACTAATTACCTCTGAAAAGAGACCAGCACCAACCTCTCTACAATGACCTTTCAGGTAGTTGTAGAGACTGATGAGGTCTCCTCTCAGCCACCTCTTTCTTAAACTAAACATTCCCAGCTCCTTCAAGTGTTCTTCATAAGATTTATTCTCTAGGCCCTTCACCAGCTTCGTTGCCCTCCTCTGTACTCGCTCCAGAACCTCAATATCTCTCTTGAATTGAGGTTCCCAAAACTGGACACAGCACTCCAGGTGTGGCCTCTCCAGTGCTGAGTACAGGGGGACAAACAACTCTCTGCTTCTGCTGGTCACACTATTTCTAATACAAGCCAGGATGCCACTGGCTTTCTTGGCCACAAGAGTGAGTCTAAACTACTGAGAATGAGGAGGTCATAGAGAAAGAGACCTGGTGTCTTGGCTAATTATTCTTTCTGCCTTAAGAAAAGTTCAGGGATTTGTAAGAAAAAATGCTGGATGCACATAAATGGTGCAGTAAGTAGCAGTATCTATTTTTTTGCTGGCCATACTAGCAAGCTTATTCAAATCCAAATACTTAAGGTTTCCCTTGTCTTTAAAAGGTGACAAATCACAAGATGCAAACTAAAGACAGTGTAACAAATACTTGATTTTAGAATTCAGCAGATGTGGGAGAAGTTAAAGTCCTTCAGAAGCTGGAGGTACCAGGACATGTTTTCCTCCTTGGTTGCATTAGTTCTAATAATCAAACACAAATTGTTGCATGACTAGTACAGAAAGATGGTTTTCATTTGTAGTCTTAGATTAACTTATGGTAATCACTGTGTTGCTTATGCTTCTGTGTGCTTGATTGATTGCTCTCTCCTGGTGTTCTGTGCACTGAGAGTCCTGACATTTGATTAAGCTGTCTTAGCTTTGGGGTGGGCTGAGAGATTTTGAGGTGTTTGCTGTAAAACATTTCTAGCTATAATCTTATTATATAAGCCTAAGGCAAATGCTGCAATGAATATGGAAATAAACAAAGAAAAAAAAATACACTGCTTGGTTCAGAAGAAACTTGTTACTTGTCTGTCCAGTGCTAGAACCCAAGGATCTCTATGTTTAGATCCTCATGTGTATTGCACAGAAACATACCCAGTGTGCCTAGATTGTATGCTTGTAGCTTCTGTAAAATATTGTTGTCTTGACTAAAGAGCACAGTTTCAGAATGATATTTCATTGTCTGGTAAATAGAATATAAAGTTCTATTTTAAGGCAAAGACTAAATTAATCTCAGGCTTTGTGGATGTGCGTGAAGAGTGGGATGGTGTTTAGACATGCCATGAATGTGTGATGTCATCTGTTCATTACACTTCATTTGAGACTAGTGATGAATAATTTCTGATCTGGATGATGTAATTGCCCTTAAATTTCACTTTTAATTATTGCCTGTGTGGATTTTAAGCCCTACTGAGAGTAAGTCCCATGAAATACCAACATTTTACAGATGAAAATAAAGGGGATACCTGACTTCATTCTGTTAAGGTCAGTGTGCAATAAGTGGCAAGCAGGCTATCTGTTTGGAAGTGTATTGCCCTGTCCAGCTGAAAATTAGGAGACTGCAAGATGCATTTTTGCACTTGACATCTATCACCAGGAAGGATCTCTTCTTCATCTATTTTAGCTCCAACTGCACCACAGCTTTTAAGAGGTGAAATCATAGGACAATGTTTCCACGGCCACTGAAGATGTTCAGTATTGAATCTTTTGTAAAGATCTATTTTCTGTCTCTTCAGTGCAGGGAAAAAAGAAAACCAGTTCTAAACCAAGAATACAATAGATGTGCCCAGACCAATTAATGACAGAACTGCTGCCTGCAAAAGAGTTTGGGGAGAAGGATAATTTTGCCATTCAGCATTTCTGGCACACCCTGGAAGCCTCAGACTTGTTGGATTCCAATTCTGAATAGTTTTGGCCTCTGGACAACTCAGGAATCATCTGTCTCTTGCTAATTAGTCTCTTTTGGACAGCAAGTAAAATAATCTCTGCTGATTTCTGTAACATTGGCTGCCTTTCACCAGGAAGGTGAAGACAGAGAGGGAGCAAGGAAAAGAAGGGGTAAGGGCAGAAATAGTTAAGGTTGTGTTGCCAAACTGACGATTACCACCACCCCCACCACCAAGAGCAGTTATTGGGACTGTGCCTGAGCTGGCAGGTGTGAGGAGGAGGGTGGCTGCCTGGCAGGCTGAGCTGGTTAGGATGTCTGCAGGGTGGGGGGTGTCAGGGAGCAGAATGTGCTGGAGAAAACTTTAACACCTGTCTCTGCAAAGCTGGATCGGGATGTCTCCAGCACTGCCCTTTGAAAAGCCCAGGCATGCCTGCACCTATTCCTGCTTGGCAATTGCATGTGAAACATCCTTGACCCCAGGCCAGTGGCTACTGCATAAAGAAGCTGTATGCATGTGAATTTCTAGGAAACAGATGGAAGAAACCAGGAGTTCACAGTGTAGGTCTGGGGTCTTGTAGTGCAGGGATGAAAATTAACAAGTCCAAATGCAGGATTCTGCACCTGGGAGGGAGTAACACTGGGCACAAGTATAAATTAAGAGAGGAATGGAAGAGAGCAGCAGAAAGTGATCTGGGGCTGTTGGTTGGCAGGAGGTGCAATGTGAGCCAGCCGTGTGCCCTGGAAGCCATGAGGGCAAATCCCATCTTGGGGGGCATCAAACACAACATGACCAGCTGGTCAAAAGAGGGGATTATCCTGCAGCGTTCAACATTAGTGTAGCCTCACCTTGACTACTGTGTACTTGAGTTCTGGGCCCCACGATTGAAGGAGGATGTGTCCAGAGGAGGGCAGCAAAGCTGTTGACAGGGGTGGAAGAAACACCCTATGAGGAATATCTGAGGATTTTGGGGTTGTCTAGTTTGGAGAAAAGGAGACTGAGGGGTGACCTCATTGCTTTCTACAGGTTCCTGTGGAGGAGACGTGGAGAGCAAGGCACTGATCTCTTCTCCCTGGTATCCAGTGATAGGATGTGTGGGAACTGTTCAAAGCTGCACCAGGGGAGGTTTAGACTGGGAGTAGGAAGCACTTCTCTACTGAGAACAAACACTGGAACAGACTTCCCAGAGAGGTGGTTGATGCCCTGAGCCTGTCAGTGCTTAAGAGACATTTGGACAATGCCCTTAACAACTTGCTTTAACTTTTGGTCGGCCCTGATTTAGTCAGGTTGTTGGACTAGATGATTGTTGTAGGTTACTTCCAACTGAACTATTCTTCTCTCTCCCCCTCTCTGCACTCTACCAGGGTTGTGGGCATGTGTCCGTGCCTGTTTGTACGTTAGTAGGCACCTTCCCTTCTTTCACCAGTGCCAGTGTGTCTGCTTATGCAACTAAAACAAGTATGCAGCTGTACTGGGTTTAATTTAATTGTAGTACTGAAAGAAAAGAAAATATGCAGTAAAACCAGCAACAACCTTAAAAGATCTGTTTTGTTTTGCTTCTTTGGCTATCCAGATGCGGAATTTATCAGATGCAGAGCAACACAGTATCACTTTAATGGCCTCAAGTTTCCTCTGGGGTCTTAATATAAGGCCTAATGCTACACAGTGCAGTGGGAATGTTTTTGGATGCTGGCAGAAAGAAAGCTATATTATGGGTCTGTGCCTAGGCCAATGTCTCTAGGTGTCTGTTTATTAATCTGGTTATAATGGCATGTTAATGATGCTGTACTGCTTCCCATGCTGGCGCTGGATCTCACCAGTGCCCTGGACTGTGTCAGACGGAGGTGGTGGCAGATTCAGTGATATGACTGGTACCAAAAAAAGCAAACTGGGGAGTGCAATTGCACCTGCTGTTTATGCATTACCCAACCTGTGCCAAGTGAATAACTAGTACTGAAAAGTGCATGGAAACCATGTTCACCTGAAGCTGAAATGGGTCCACCACATTTACATTTGGGATTCAAGATGATTGTAATGAAGGACATAGCTGAAACATTTAGACATATGCCTGTGCTATTGCAATCTGAGAGAGTTCATAGATTATTAGTAATGTCTTGTCCATTTCTGATCACAAGAGCTATATTCTCAAATTTATGAGAAAAAATAACACCCAGAACTGGCGTGGGTGGGAAGGTAAAGTCTGCCCACAGCAGGGTGGACAAATTATGGATACAGTGGGGTTTGAGAGACAGGAGTTGAGCCAAGACAACCTCTAAATCCAACTGTTTTTGTTCATCTGTTACCAGCATAACATGCTTTCCCGTATGTTCTTTTTCTTATTTGTATCTGGTTCTTCTGCCTCCCACTCACAAGCTGCATTTCTTAAAAATAGAAACAGGATTCTCAGCCCAAGTTTAGTGACATTTCAGAGGGAATGCATGGCAAGTTCATTGGGCCAACAGTCCTTGCTGTGACTCTTTGCTACTACCCATTTAGGCAATGATTAACTTTTCCTCTTTTCATTCTGTTTGTTTAGACACCACTGGAGGCATTATGGGGAAGAGTAATTTTGGGAAAGGCCTGAGGGAAGAGGTAGATGAGTTTTGTAGCTGGTTGTATTTGCTAACAATTCAATTCAGCTGAATCTGTGGATTCACTTACATTAAAAGCCTGGATGATCAGAAAATCTATGGGTGCCTTGTTATATGAAGACTGGAGGTAGTGCTCCAGTCCCTGCTTATTAAAACAGGGATGCTGGGCAAGTTTATATGGCAAGTTGTGCATGGGATTGCTCCCCAAATGCTATTCTAAAGCCCCAATACTAGGGCAGTGGCAACTGGAGGATTTAGTGGCCTTGGTAACAGGGAAGAAGCAGGTGAACCTTCCTTATGGAGTGCTGCAGGACTGAACAAGATGCAGGCTGTAGCTGAGGGTCAGATTAGAAAACTAGCTGGGCTGGTGGCTCCCTCCAGCTAGGGTATCCTAGAAACTGCTGGAAGACTGGAAGAACAGCTCTGAGATCTGCTGTTGTTCCTCTCTATATTACAGAGGTTAACAATCAGTGGTCTGTCATGATTAGCTGTTCAGCGCAAACTTTCAGTCTGGCTCCCAGGAAAGGTGGATGGTGATGGGTGGTTTGAGATGGGCAGGGGGGCCCAGGCTCATGAGGCCAAAGTCCTTGGAAGGCACAATATGAATAAAACCTCAAACAGGTTCTGCCTTGTCTGCTTCAGTTATGATTTCTTGGGTGACTTTGATTGTGAGATTATCCTGTACTTCAGTGATATATCAAGCAACTCGTACATCTTAAGAGCAATGTACTTATGTAGTCTTTAAGTATGACAGTAGTTATAGTTAATTTGTGAATGTTACGTATCACTTTTGTGAAAGCAGAAAAATAGTGTAAAAAGAGGGACATCTAATCCAAAAACTAAAAAGAGGGATGGGCAAATGACATTTTTGTATTTCTTCAACTAAGGAAGCTAAAAAATCACAATTTTATTTAGTTTGCAGAATATATATATATTTAATTAATAACTTAGCTTTCCTAGCTAGAATACTAGCAAGGTGTGATTTTATACTGTTCCAAAAATAATTTTATAAAATACTTTGAGCTATCTTGACTGTGGCTTTTCTTTACTTGAAAGGCTGACTGCTCTGCTCACATGTTGTGAAACGACATCATCCCTTATTCAATCTTTTATGAAAAGAGTGATAACTAGATTCTTTTATTTACAGTCTTGCACTTTTAACAGATAAAAAAGCTCTCTGTAATGTGGCTAGACTTCAGTCTGGTACTTCACATAAGCAATTTCTTCTGGTGGAAGTAAATAATCATCCAGTGACTGGGGATGAAAAGCTGTGAGCCAGCAGAGAATGCTGTCATCAGGACAGCCTCTGTTTCTCACTTATGCTATGGTTCAGCCTTTAATTTGAACCTTTCATATGAGTAAACTGAGGCTCATTTCTAATATCCCAGCTTCACTGGCAGTAATCCATTTTGCAGCATTATATTAGAGGATTAGTACTGGTATATAAAACCTTGAAACTCCTCACACTTCAATATACCAGAGTTATGATTGCTTCTGTTGAAACAAATCCCACTCATTAAAAAAAGTTATCTTTGGATAAAAGGTGTGGGAGGAAGAAGGCAATTTTTCAAACTCTGGAAATAAATATGTCCCACAATTTTTCCTCACTGATCCTTTGTCTCAATTTTGTTGTTTGGTTTGTTCACACAGTTTAAAAACTTGTGAAGAAGAAATATCTGAAAGTGCCTAGCAAAGTGTATCTGGTGAGGATTATATTATAGGTCTGCTCACACAACTTACAGTCCAGAAACATAACTCTCTCTCTTGCTGGACTGGCTTTCTAAAAAGAGGCAAAGAAAAAACTTACTGGTCTGACTACTTAAAAAATGAATTGGACCTGAGCTGCAAATTTCTGAAATATCTTAAGAAGTAACTGGAACATAATGCTGTTTTGCAATCCACAAGGGAAGTCGGAATTTTTTCTTTAAGAATACTTAGGTGGTCCTACTAACTTCAGATGCCTAAATGTGTGAACTGCAGGGTTTTCCCCACAGTTATGTGCAAATCAGGAGAAAGATGTGACAGAGTGGGCTCTGAAGGCCTCAGCTCTCCTGGATCCCTGAAGTTCCATCAGCTCTTCCAATTGAATGACACCACTGGACAATCATAGAATCAAGGAATGGTTTGAGTTGGAAGAGACCTTAAAGATAATCTAGATCCAACCCCACTGTCATGGGCAGGGACATCTCCCACTGGTCCAGATTTTTCAGAGCCCCATCCAACCTGGCCTGAATACTTCCACAGATGGGGCTTCCACAACCTCCTTGGACAATCTGTGCCAGTGTCTCACCACCCTCATAGTGAAGAATTTCCTCTTAATGCCCAACATAAATCTCCCTTCTTTCAGTTTTGAACCATTATCCCTTGTCTGCTCACTACAAGCCCTAATAAACAGTCCCTCTCCAGCTTTCCTGTAGCCCTTTCAGGTACTAGAAGGCCACTAGGAGATCTCCCTGGAGCCTTCTCTTCTCCAGGCTTAACAACCCAAAGTCTCTCAGCCTGTCTTCATAGGAGAGGTGCTCCAGCCCTTTGATCATCTTTGTGGCCTTGTTAGGACTTCGTGTCTTTCTTATGTTTGGGGCTCCACAACTGGACACAAGCAATCTTGATCTAAATGTCTTAAGTCTGCCTTACCTTAGCTATTCCCTCAATGCTCACAGTGTTTGTCTAACCTCTAAATAAGGCATCCAATTTTTGATTAACAGCCTCTTTTGCAAGAACTGGGCTTGGAGCTTCATGGCTACTGCTGAGCTACTATAACTTATAATCTTTGCATCTTAGCTTCTCTTGCTAACAGTAATTCTTTCAGTAATTATTAAGACCCTCTTATTAAGATATTTTATGCTTCCCTAGCAATTTTTTCTTACCTTATGTTTAATGTGAAGTTAATATGAAGATGTGAATGAAATTTTTTCATGTGTTTTCCACTGGTTGTAACTAATATTTAGGGTAATTCTGGTAAAAAACTATGTCCTCTTGTTTACCAGTGTCTCTGGTATTTCACTTAAAACTGATTTTGACTGGGAGATGTTAAGTACCAGTTAAACTTTTTTTTTTTTCCTATTGAGTCTTGTCATACTCATTGCAAGCCCCTCTAAAGCTCATTTTCCTTCTCCCCTAATTGCATAATGTTAATAAACAAACTGGGACAAACTCTCTGTGTCCATTTTAGGCAGGGAGCTGGATCATGTTCTGTATTTAAATTCTGTGTTGTAATCCATTTCTTCCCAGTTGTCTTGAAGGCTGAGCAGCAGTGTAATTTGGAAACCAGGCTACCCTTAAATTAATGTTTGTTCAGCTTGAAATAGATAGTTCAAATCTTTAGTGTATATAACATATAATGGTATATTTCCAGCTGTATGAATATACTATTAATAATATTTATATCTGTTTCAGTTAGGTATCTTTTTCTGTTGCAACCTGACTGTGTAAATTCACCTTTTTTGATCAATACCTACTGATGCATTTTAGAAATACCACAAATAAGAAGTTAGTACAATTAATGTATGTCCAAAT
>NW_009970725.1:10083455-10102267 GCF_000747805.2 Chaetura pelagica
TTAAAACCTGCCTGGTTTAGACTGTGTTCTGAGGGCAAAATTTTGTTGTTACTATAATGCATGTCTAAATTAAGACATTGAAAAGATGTTGTTTTTTCTTACCTTAAGAAAGATTTTACCAAAGCAGAATGAATAATTCATAAGAAGAGATACATTAAATTTGTTTTCCTCTTTATTGTATTCATCTATGAAGAGCCTGCAAGTTCAATTGAATTTATTAATTATTTAAAATTGTTTTCAGAACAAAGGCTTTAGGAAACTGAGCAAAAATACAAACAGACCTTGCCTTGTTACTTGAAAAGAATAAGTAAACCTTGCTGAGATCACATGTCACTGCATCTGTTTTCTCTTTGGTTAGGTGTAACTCCTGTTGCAGTTTCCTAACAAGAATCTGTGCACGAAGGGACTTAGAGGCATCTGTAGTAGATCTTACAAGCTCACAGTAAAAGAACTACCTAACATGGTAGTTTTTCCACCCCTTGTATGCCTCCTTCTGAAGTTTAAACATTTCTAGGATCTCTTGCTCATCCACGCCAGCCTCCTGGAGTTTTTACTTTTTCTTAGTTGGGATGCATAGTTCTTGGACCTGGAGAAGGTGATCTTTAAATATCATCCAGCTTTCATGGGCCTCTCTTCCCTCCAGGATGTTATCCCATGGCACTGTCCAGAGCAGATCCCTGAAGAGGCTGAAATCTGCCCTCTTGAAGTCAAGGGTAGTAAGCTTACTGTGAGCCCTTCTTTCTGTCCTAAGGATCTGGAACTCCATCATTTCATGGTCATATGGCTGCCCTTGACTTTAGCATCCCTCAACAGCTCTTCCTTGTTAGTGAGAACAAGGTCCAGCATAGCACCTCCTGAGGCTACTTTTCTGGGAGCAGGAGTGAGCTCCACCCACGCCCCCTCTGCACCCCTCTGATGAGCTGCTCTTCCCCTGATGCTGTCCAGGCTGTTTCCTGGCTCCAGAAAGCTCAGGAAAAGCCCCGTTTTTCACCAATATCCCACTCTGATGAGGACGTGCCTACAGCGGAGCTGTTCGCCTCTGAGAGTGACAAATAAAGCATGTTCTGGTAAAGCATGTTGGTTTTGGTAGCTTAAACCAGAATTGATAGAGAATTTCTAAGATTCCTAGTGAGATGTTGACAGTTTTATTATTCCCCTTGGCTTTTCTGCACTGCTATTTTGTCTATTTTTTTAATTTTTATTTAATCTCATCAAGTACCAATAAGAGAGAAATGCCAATGAGACTATAGGCATCTCTCATTAACTAGCAATTCTAACACTCTTCTCCAGGCTTCAACCAGTAGAGGAGTAAAAGAAAGAGCAGTTGCTTGCTGGAGTTCCAATTATGTATTTATTTGTTAACTGTCAAATTCATGCCCCACTTACAAATTAAGTTATTAAGAGTTTTAACAGGGAAGGGTTTTTAAATATACTAAACAAATTACAATTTAATTGCATTTATTGAGAGAATCAGAACGAATTTCAGTGAAGACAGATGCCCTGTTCACAACCCCAATGTTTGTGAAAAAGGTGAACTATAGACAAGATGTGATACTGCATTGTATTGCTTCTCTGAAAGGCTACAGCTTAGCTCCCCAAGTCTGGGTTGCACAGAACATTCTTTTCCTGGGTTCTTGAGCACTCTTAGGGTACACAAAAGATTTCAGGACCTGTTAAGCAGACATTTGAAAGGAAGAAAAGGGATCAGAACTGTGTAACTCTGTGGTTAGCATAAAGTCCATTTCCTCCTATAGAACTTTCTTATTTCATGCATGTGGGATAGCTGCTGGCTAACAGGCATTAGTAATTCTTCAGATCCATAACTGCTTCTT
This sequence comes from Chaetura pelagica, assembly GCF_000747805.2. Taxonomy (NCBI): domain Eukaryota; kingdom Metazoa; phylum Chordata; class Aves; order Apodiformes; family Apodidae; genus Chaetura; species Chaetura pelagica. The sequence goes on from NW_009970725.1 coordinate 10,085,288, forward strand.
CCACATATTTTAGCACTCAAATCAGACTCCAGAGTCACGGTGTCACGATCCGATATTCAGATATGTGGCAATTTTTTATAAAGGTGATCCCAAATGGTGAAATTAAGACGCAGACGAGGTCAGATGTCACGCACACAACAAACTTCTATTGCAGTAGCACAACAAAAGTCCCTAAAGCAGATAGGACAGGGAGGAAAACAGAGACAGAAAAGAGAGGAGAAAGCAGAGAGATAGAGGACAGAAAGCGAGAGCATAGTTACCACCCACGGTCCAGCGATGTCGTCGGTGTCCCCAGCAGTGGGGAAGTGGTTCCTGGTGGGGAAGTGCTTCGAATGCACCCATAGAGTCCCAGATTTTTATACAGTTCTTGCCCACTGCACCCCCACTTTTTCTCCCTGCATAAGGGAGAAAATCCTTTGGGTCTTCTCTGTGATAGGAGGGGCAGGTATGATGCCAGGGGCTATGTAGTCTTTGTTTGGCTAATTGATGAGATCAGCCATTACAAAGGAGGAGGCTGAGTCAACTGCCACCACAGGATTAGTTCCTCCTGGTGGAGTTTCGGTCCTAGGAAGTAGGTTGAGACTGGCACTTCTTGTCTTGTCCTGCTAAGTCGGTGGTTTCCATATCAAGGCCTGGTTATCACTGGATGTTCTGCTCCCAGCGCCAGCTGTAGAACTCCTTTGTCTCCAGTCTCAGCATGTCCCACACTAAACTCCCCAGTTCTTAGGTACTCCTTGCAGGAGGGGGTTGGGTGGGTTGCTGAGACATCTCTTTAGTCCATCAGCAAATGTTCAACTCTCAGATGCCATAAGATAGACAACAGATATTCTGAGTGCCAAAGTCCATCACTTATTTCTTGGATTTTTTGAGACAAGCACTGTACATCCTGAATGCCACACACGGTCATTCTTGCTGTTCTTCTGTCTGGCCAGTCTCCATTTCTTGCTTGCATGGTCACAAATCTCTTAGTGTCTAGAGAGTGAGCCTGTATCCCGGTGGCTAAGGAAATCTAGGAAACAGATGTTGGCATAGGTGTTTTAAAGTTGTCAGTGTTCCCAAGTTTTCCATAGTTTTAATGTGCTCAGAATTCCACAAGATAGGTCTTCCAAGATTTTAATGAAGCAATCAAGTTTCTCTGCCTTTTCTGTTATTGATTTCAAAATAGCCTGCATGAGGTTTCCTTAATTTCTTCTTTTGGTGAGTAGAAAATTTTGTTATCACATTGTCAAATTTTTGACTCAGGAGTATGAATGAAACAAGAAAAAACTATTGCATCCAGTTCACTGCTAATGAACTAGAGCACGTGACAAAAATTGAATTGTTAGGGGCATTGGCTGCTGAAACAGGAAGAGTAATTAATCTAGAATGGACTAGTAAGTTTACTTTTGCTAGTACAAATTTTTAAAGTATTGACATTTTACTTTCACTTCACAGAATCACAAAATCACGGAATTTTTTGAGTTGGAAGGGACCTTAAAGATCATCAAGTTCCAACTCCCCTGCATGGGCAGGGACATCTTCCACCAGAACAGGCTGCTCAGAGCCCCATCCAACCTGCCCTTGAACACCTCCAGGGATGGAGCCTGCACAAGATCTCTGGGCAGCCTGTTCCAGTGTCTCACCACCCTTACACTGAAGAATTTATGCCTGATCTCTAACCTAAATCTCTCTTATTTCAGCTTAAAACCATTACCCCTTGTTCTCTCACTGCAAGCCCCTGTAAAATGTCCCTCCCCAGCTTTCCTACAGGCCCCCTTCAGGTACTGGAAGGCCACTATGAGGTCCCCCCGGGGCCTTCTCTTCTTCAGGCAGAACAACCCCAGTTCCCTCAGCCTGTCCTCATAAGAGAGGTGCTCCAGCCCTCGGATCATTTTCATGGCCCTCCTCTATACATGTTCCAACAGGTCCCCATCTTTCTTGTGCTGGGGGAACCAGAGCTGGATGCAGTATTCTAGGTGAGATCTCACCAGGGCAGAGTAGAGGGGCAGAATCACCTCTCTTCATCTGCTAGCCACACTTCTTTTGATACAGCCCAGGATGGAGTTGACACCAGCTATGAAAGGAAGGGAAGGGAAGGGAAGGGAAGGGAAGGGAAGGGAAGGGAAGGGAAGGGAAGGGAAGGGAAGGGAAGGGAAATGTTGGATTTTGAATTAGCCTTTCTAATTAAATAAAAATGCACAGAATTCTGGAGAGAAGACTGGTATTGACTCTGACCAAACTGGGTCAGTTGGTAGAGCATTTCAAGAAAAAGGTATTGCACTGAGTGTCTTCATCAAGGTGGGGTTACTCAGAAGGTAGATACAAGCACCAAGTCCAACTCTGGAGGGAATAAACTTGGAGGGGTCAGGATCATCAAGTATAGATACTACATTGCATCTGCTTAGTGAGGGAGTTGTATCAGCTAGCTAAGGTGGAGAAACGGAAGTAAACTTCTCTTGATTGGTAAAATGTAGAAAAAAAGTGATTATGTGATGCAGGTTCTAAGCTTTGCACTAAAAAGGGGTAATCCTCATTGCAAATTAGATTATAATTGTTTACTTTTGTTGAATACTTACTAGTGTCTTTTTAATTACAGAATATACCACAATGCATTTATGTAAGTAGACTGTAATTGGAAAGAGACAAGCTAATTAAATAGTTTATGTTTACTAATCTGGCAACAATTAATTATTGCAATTAAGTCTTAACAAATATTATATCAGCAGTAGTGATTAACTTTGTATCTTTAGGGCTTGCATGCATCTTGACTCGTGGGAGCTGCTGTATTTTGCAATTCCAGCTTTCAGTAGGTCTGGTAAACCATAATTTGCTCATATTTTATGTAGTCTGCATTACTGTATTTGGCATTTGGCAGCCTTCTGCACATACTTTCAAGTTTCTCTGGGTTTGACAATTAATTAATTTTAAGCACCCTTTATTTAATTAAAATCATTGCTGCCACTGCGATAATTACATCGTGAACACTACCTCTCTCACCAACATACCAGACACATTTGATACTAAATTAACCTTCAGATATCTGGATGTATATTTATTTTATGATCAAGTTTAAAAACTTGTTTTATACTATCACTGCTTTTCATGGTAATACTGAAAATGAACTTTTTTCTTGTAAGTTTTAATTTATTGAGTCAAGCTGATGCATTTTTCTTGTTAGTGTGGTCAGTATATGAGCCTGCCTTCCTTTTTTTGTGATTACACATGACATTGGTTTGTTGACAATCACAAGAGAGTATCAGTGATGGAGTAACAAAAAAATTTTCTGCTCTCATCCACATATAATCCCTGAAAGACTGCATGCTTTTTGGAGGAATAACACAGGCTCCAAATCACTAACTGATTTGAATTTGTAGTTTCTGAATTTGAATAGGTATTAGCTCAAAATTGAAATGTTTCAATCACTTCTGCCAACAGTAAAATAATCACTTAGCTAAATCCTAAGTGTTTGGAAATACCATTGTATTTGTAAAATGCTTTACAGATAAACACTTGAGTAAATGGACTATCTGTTATCATGTATCTTAGTGAAAATTTGTCCCAGCCAATGTCCACATCAGAAATATCCTTGATTTTAATCTGAAAAGAATGGGGACTTGTCAGTGTCTTACTCCTGTGTTCTTATGCTCAAATATTATCTGATGAGAATGGAAAAAAAACCCTCTGCAGCTGTATCTATATGAGTGTGTCCAAAAGTGATGGGACTCACTCATAAAGAAGCTATGAACTTCTTTGTAACGCCTACAGTGGACTTCATCAGATGATACTTCAGCAAGCCAGAACTCAACATTGCTGCAACCGTTTTTGACATTGAAAGTCAGGTGCTGAAAAGAAAGGGACAGGTTTTGGGTTCTGAATTGTGGATAACATCCAAACACTCAACAAAAACAGAATCAGAATCAAGGAATTACAGAATTTCTAGAATTGGAAGGGGCCTCTAGAGATCATCTAGTCCAACTCTTCCACTGAAGTAGGGTAACCTGGAGCACTTTACACTGGACTGCATCCAGACAGGTCATTAGTAACTAGTTTGTAAACACTGGGGAACAGTTGCAACAAGGAAGGGAAAGCCACATGCTATGTGATGCTCCTCTTGTCTCCATGATCCTCAGTGCTTTTGCTTAAATACCTATTTACCTTGTTGTTTGCATCCTGTTACAGAGCTTAGGTTCAGTGATTCATAGACTGTAGATGCCTGTTAAGTGTCATGAAAGGTAGTAGTAGCAACTCTAATCATAATTCACTGCACAAATACAGCCCTAAATATTGTTGTCATGGAGCCGACATTACACCTCTCAGCAACCTACTTTTTATGTCCTCATGAGAAAACAATCTATAGGAGGCTGATAATTGACTAGGGCATTTTTAAAATGAGGAACTAAACTATGTGAAATCTCTCCAGTGGTTCCAGCTAGAAAAGGCATCTTTAGCAGCATAAATGTTTCATTTTCCTACATGTCTCTTCTCTCAAGAACAGAAATGTTGAGAAACCTGTCTGGAAAACAAATGCAATCATAGTATAGAGTAGTGCCAGCATATTCAGTGTAATGGATTTGAAGAATTATATGCAAGTGGTAATACATTATTTTAAAATCATACTGGAACACTTCAGCTTTGCACCGAAAGGCGTAATGATGCTGTCCATAATGTACAGTTCCATCTTCCCCATTAGATTTGCAAAGTACTTAATTTAGAAAATAAAAGAAAAAAAGAAAAAAAACCCCACAACAAAGATCCCACCTAAATTCAGTTGTGAAACACATTTGCTGATAATGTAATTCAATGCTGTAGATTTGTTTTCTCCATTAAGATGATCTTTTGATCTCTTCAGCTGGACTCTTGCCTTTCAGTTGAAACACATTAAATCATAACTTTAGTTAATAAAAAGAATTTGAACTTTCAGAGTCCCCAGGCGTTTTCCCCTCTCTAGCATAGAAGAGATGCCAATTTTTAAAAGGAACTTAAAGAGTTTGACATGTCACTCATGGTAAATTGCTGGAACAGTAAATCAAGGAGATTTATTTTTGCACAAGTAATGGAGATACAGCAAGCAACTTCTCTTGTTTTAGAAATCTTTACATAGCATAGACATTTTCTCACTTTATTTGTAGTGATGGAGTGGAAGATGAATGAAATAATGTTGGGTAAATGACTCTGATGTTATCTGACTAGTACTACCATTATCTCTCTTGGAGCTGTCAGAAATACTCCATTATATAAGACAGATAGTGCTCTAGCTACTGCCTAGACAACTGGAACATAATGATAATACAGGCTAAGACTAACCTTTAGTTTCCTATATAGGAAGACACTACTTCGAGACTGAGATAAAAAATGTTATTTCTGGCAATTGCTATTTTTATTGTGAAGTGCAACACTGTTCAAAAAATAAATTTGAAACCCCTATGATGAAAACATTGAAGTTCTAAACCGTAGACAACAGTTGTAATACACCTATTCCCATCTTAGTAAAGCTGAAATTTAATTTTGATTTAAAATACCTCTCTGATGTATGGACTGAAACAAGCACAACTTTTAGGTGGAAAGGGCCATTCATTAGCATAGGCTGCAGTATTTGTGCATGGTGGAGTTTAAACCAACAATATAATTTTGCTTTTGGAAGCAGGAGTGCACTCCTCTATCCATGTGTTTTTCTCTGCTTGACTTTAAATACCAAGATACTCACGCAATCAGCTGGTGAGATTGCCAGTCAGATTCTAGTCAAGATCATACAGTTTCTAGTCCATTTGACTAGCTCAATTATGTAGTAGCCACCAGAGGCATGCTGTTAGTTTTTGTTTAATACACCAGTTTTATTCCATGGATAAAGCTTAGCTGTTAAAAGGTAGGCCTAGGTAGTATAGGATGGGCTGAAGTGAGCAGAATGTTTCCTCTGGCTTCATTCTGACTTGGGTGTTTGTTTTTAAATCACAGCAGCCCAGGAAATAAAAAAAAACCAACACCAAATAAACAAACCTTCGACAATATGTTTGTAACATTCCTGATCCAAATATGTTCCTGTTTTTAAGATTATTTGTGAGACCAGATTTTGCTTATTAAGGTGTTTTGGTATGTGTTTTATTTATGCAAATTCAGGTTCATCAGGCATTTGAATAGCATCCCATCCTTATCTTAAAAATATGTGTTTACACAGAGGTACCACTTACCTTACTGTACATTTGACTCAAGTGGCTGAACAAGACATAATGCCAAACTGCTCTGATGAAAGTCCTGGAACAAAAAAATTGTGATGCTGGAGCAACAGACTTACCCTCTTCCCATCCAAGACTCAGTCAAGGTATCAGTTTTGTGCAGTGTAGCAGTTGCTAATAAAGCTGACTTTGACTCTCTGGAAGAGGGAAGCCACTCTGTCCATAGCTGTACGTCCACTCACAGTTGGGACAACAATGGTCACCACAGAGGTGCCCTGGTCACCACGCCAGTGAGCGTGAGGCTGTCTCATTGCACTGTGCTCATCTCCTGCCTCCATCTCCAATGAGAAAAAAGCAGTTGTTGTAGCACAGGACGCTACACACAACAATAACAGTTTCCAGTTTGTTTGTTTTTTCTTCTCTCCCAGGTCATAGTATGAAATTACCGTCTTTATACTTGTGAACTGTAAAAATTCTTCTGCTTCCATAGAGCAAATCAAAGAAATGAACAGGATGCCACTAATAACCCTCCTGATGTCAATAGTGTGCCTCAGTAGTCCTTTTTCAGTGGTCATTGTCTTCATTCTCAGTATCAATGACAGAAGCTGTGCATCCTGGAGAAACCAGTATGGTGAAAATTATGTATAGTCATGATAAGCAAACTGCTTAACATCTGAAATGATGCTACCTCATCACAACAAGGTTTTTTTTTTTGTGCCATGAACCTTGATGCTTTAACTCAAGCTAGTTGATACAGGCATTGGAACTCATTGTGATTAATAGCCATTGATTGTTTAGTCCATTCTTCTGCTCATCTGCAGTTAATGAACTATCTTGATTTTTTATGGAATGTTTCATGTTATTTGTACTTTTTCATTAGATTAAGCAAAGTGTTTAGTGCTTGTATAGTCCAAGAGAAACAATTGCAGTGTGTAAACTGTGTGTAGTAGTGCAGCTTTTTTTTAAACAGAAATCTGACACTCTCCAACCAACAGCCTGATCAGTAGAAAGCAGGAAATAATTAATTTTGCAATTTCAGTATTGTCCTTCATTGTTATCCTGATTTTTGCAGCATGTGAGACTTACTTGTATTTTTATGGTATGGTAGTAATTGCCCAGATACTCATAAATCACAAATAATGGCCCTACAGAAGCAGAGACTGGAAATTGTCTCTTTCATATATGAGCCAAGAGATTTATTGTTGGCCTCTGTCCAGCTGGAACATAGAACACATGAGCAAAGGCAGAAGTGATTGCAGGCTTTTAAGACCATTGGCACATTCAACTTATGCATAATTAGACAGGAATTCCTTCACCAGTGGTTTAAGAATTATTATTATAACTTGTTTTTATTTGAATACCTGAATGGAGACAGGCAGTATAAATTAGCCATTATACGAATAAATCACAATTTAAACAGTATGGTATTGCTACTTTTTGCTGGTGATGTTTATGAATGTAATGTAAATGGCTTTTTCTCAATGAATAATTAATAAATAATTCATAGTACTGAAAATATTATAGATGGATGAGACAAGAATAACCTGTGGTGGAAATTGCATGGCCTGTTCCAGAAACCTAGGATTCAGAAAATAAGAGAAAAGGGGACAGAAGCACGTGCCCCAGGCCTCATACACAGAAGAAATACCTTCCAGTAAAACAGTCTGCATTTTATTTTAGACTAGAGCTTGATTTTTCTTCTCAGAGTTATATTTAGAGCAAGAGTAATTTACATATCCAAGAAGCTGAGTCTGAAGGTGTAGCAGGATGAGACAGAGGAAATATTCCAGCTTCCTTGTAATACCACAAAACAGCAAGTTACTTTTAAAATTGTATTTCAGGAAAGTATAGAACAAAACCAAAACTTCGTGCTGTGATTATCAGACAGAAAACCACTGAATCATAGAAATCACCAGAGCACAAGAGGTCAGTTAGTTAAACCCATGTCCAAACTCAGGATCAGCTGTGCCTGGGTTATTTATGACAAATGCCCATTTAATGTTCTCTTAAAGATACCAAGTGATGCTCAATCCACAGTTTCTCAGGACACTGTACTCTAGAACTTACACTGCCACTGGGAAGTGCTGCAAATTAAACTCAGTGTGTCTGTTCCTATACAGCACAGAGACAAACAATGCTCTGGAGCACCTTTTTACATGGTTTGAGATTTCTTGCATATCTCTTCTCAGTCTTCTGTAAAATTGAACAAGCTTAAATCCTTTAACCTCTCTTTGCAATCTTGCAATAACCAGGTGCTGTAAACAAGATTAATGACTCGGAACGGATGACTGGTCCTCAAGCAGATGTAAAGTAAGTTTTTTTAAACTTTGGACAAAGCTGGGGTTGCTTCTGGCCTCACACAGGGGCAGAAAGCTGAGAAAAAGCCCAGAGATTAAGTGAAGGCAAGGCAATAACATCTTGAATATTCAAGGATCAGCTCAGACATTGGAACAATGTGTCCCAGCAGAAGGAAAGGCAGACAAGAATGCCAGGAGGTCTGCATGGATGAATGAGGGGCTGCTGGACACACTTAGGTGTAAAAAGCAAACCTATAAAGCGTGGAAGCAAGGACAGGCAGTCTGTGAGGGGTACAAAGAAGTCTGAGCAGCCAGTTTAGGAAAGCTAAAGGCCAGATAGAATGAAATCTGGCCAGGGACATCAAAAGTAACAACAAAAACTTTTACAAGTATGTCACAGAATCATCCTGGTTGGAAAAGACCTTGAAGATCATCAAGTCCAACCATAGCCTAAATCCATCAACCATAACCTAATCTACCTCTTCAGTGCTTAAATCATGTCCCTAAGCACTATATCTATATTTCTTTTAAACACTTCCAGGAATGGTGACTCCACCACCTCCCTGGTCAGGCTCTTCCACTGTCCAACCACTCTTTTGGTAAAGAAATTATTTCTAATATTCGGTCTAAAACTCCCCTGTTGCAGCTTCAGGCCATTTCCTCTTATCCTGGAGAAGAGTCCAACTCTCACCTCCCTGCAACCTCCTTTCAAGTAGTCATAGAGAGCAAAGAGGTCTCCCCTCAGCATCTTCTTCTTCAAACTAAACAATCCCAGTTCCTTCAGCCTCTCCTCATAAAATTTATTCTCCAGACCCTTCACCAGCTTGGTAGCTCTTCTCTGAACACACCCCAACAACAAGACATCCTTCTTATAGTGAGGGACCCAGAACTGAACATGGTACTCAAGGTGTGGCCTCACCAATGCCAAGTACAGGGGCATGATCATGTGAGTGATAAAAGAAAGACTAGGGAAAATGTGGGTCCTCTCCAGAAGGAAACAGGACATCAGGTCAAGCAGGATATGGGAAGGCTGAGGTACCTGAGTTTTACCTCATTCTTCTCTGGAAAGGGCTCTAGCCACCCCACCCAAGCTGCAGAAGGTAAAGACAGGGACTGGGAGAAAGAAGATTCACCCACTGTAAGAGAAGAGCAGTTTGAGACTATCTAAAGAACCTGAAAGTGTACAAGTCCATGGAACCTGACGAGATTCATCTGTGGATTCTGAGGAAATTGGTGGACGAACTTGCAAAGCTACTTTCTAGCATATTTTAAAAGTAACTGCAGTTAGATGAAGTTCCCACTGACTGGAAAAGGGAAACATAACCCCCATTATCAAAAAGGGAAAAAAGGAAGAGACTACAGAACTACAGGCCAGTCAGTCTCACCTCTGTGTCTGGCAAGATCACAGAGCAGATCCTCCTGAAGCCTTGGCTAAGACATATGGAAAATATGGAGGTGACTGATAGCAACCAACATGACTTCACCAAGGGCAAATTGTGCCTGTCATATTTGGTGGTCTTTTATGATGGGACAACAGCATTGGTGGACAAGGTGAGAGCAACTGATTTAATTTACCTGGACTTGTGCAAAGCACTTGACGTTGTCCCACATTACATCTTGGTCTCTGAATTGGAAAGATATAGATTTGATAGATGGACCGCTCAGTGAATAAGGAATTGGCTGGATGATTGTACCCAAAGAGAGTGGTCAATGGCTTGATGGAGTGGAGAACAGTGACAAGTGGCATTCCTCAGGGGTCAGCACTGGGACCAGTGGTGTTTAATTTCTGTCAGCAACATGGACAATGAGATTGAGTGCACCTCCAGCAAGCCTGCTGAAGACATCAAACTCTGTGGTGCAGTTGATGTGCTTGAGGGAATACAGACCATCCAGAGGGATCTTGTCAAGCTTGAGAGGTGAGCCCATGCCAACCTCATGAAGTTCAATAGACCCAAGTGCAAGGTTCTGCATCTGGGTCAGACTTTTTTAAGGGCATGTAGTGATAGGACAAAGGACAATAGCTTTAAACTGGAAGAGGGTAGATTCAGGTTAGACATTAGAGAGCAATTCTTCACAATATGGTGTGACAGTGGCATAGGTTTCCCAGGGAGGTTGTGGATGCCCCCTTCCTGGATGTGTTCAAGGCCAGGCTGGATGGGGCTTTGAGCAACCTGGTCTAGTGAGAGGTGTCCCTGCCCATGGCAGGGGGTTGGAACTAGATGGTCTTTAAGGTGCCTTACAACCCCAACCATTCCACAATTCTATGAATCTTGTTTGAATGTCAAATGCTAGCTTCCCCTTTCTATTTGGTTTGCAGGGTAAACAAGTTCAGTCTTCTTTACAAGTGTTTGTTGTCAGTCCTGTGTTCTCAGGCTTTTTGCAATGTGTTTCATGCCTGAAGAAAACAGTATCCATTCCATGAAATTAAATAAAAATAAAAATAAAAATAAAAATAAAAATAAAAATAAAAATAATAATAATAATAATAATAATAATAATAATAATAATAATAATAATAATAATAATAATAACAACTTAAATAAATGGGCAATAGAATGGAAGAGAAATCCAACTGAACTTACAATTCCATGAAGCTGGGAGAATAATTCAGGGACGTATCATGCTGTGCTTAGTCTCTTCTAGTGCCCTTTAGGCATTGCCCCTTAAGTACTGACCCCCATCAGAGACAGGGTTGTGGTCCATGTAGGGCTTTACATTTCATACCCAGGTAACCATATAAATTTAATTGCCCCTTCACTAGTCAAAACCTCATGGACTTCAGTCATGAATTTGGATTTGTCTTCATCTATACCATTTTATATTCAATGAGTTAGTTTGGACATGGTGTTTGCAAAATTGGGGAAAAAATATAGCTTTGACATAGTGCAGATGGTTTTTCTTTTGGCTGAATACACTACTAGCCCATGTCTTAGTAGGCTCAATTAAAAGTAGCTTTGCCTTTCACCTATTTCTTAGAAGGTGCTCTATCATGTATTCCTCCATCATTTGCCCTTTGACTACTTCTGGGTTTAAACATTTATTCATAACAGATAAAGATATCCCAATACATATACTTAGCAGTTCTTTCTACTGTCTGCTTTTAAGATTGATTAATCAGTAGGTTATAATAAAATTACTTGGAATAAGCGATCCATCAATCTCACCATAACAGAATTATCTCTATGAGATTAACAATAGAGCTCTAAAAAAATCGGTTGTGTGATTTGAGTAGGGAGTTAATATGGATGCTTTCTTTCACTTTATATAAAAGAGGGATTTCTACTTCCTGGTGCTTTGCCCTGAGCTCTCAGATTCCACTCACCAATGAAACCACAGATTAGCTGTCTACAGGAGGTGAGGGGTAGTAATGCCTCCTACTCCTGCCCCAAAGGCAGTCTAAGGGATGGAGAGCTGCAGTTCTACATTGTGCAGTTTTAAAAGAATTTTAATGACTTTGCTTTGAAACTTTGAGGTTCAAGTGTGAAGTAATTTACTTCAGGGCTCACTTGAAATTGGTTCTTGGTCTTCTGGAAAATCTGGCAATCTTTAGCTGAACAATGCTCCTCAGCTGAGGCTCAGATACCTTCAAAATTTTGGAAACTGAGATTTTCAGCAGTTTTCAGGCTTGTAACAGGTCTCTTACAGATATGTTGGGTGTTTAGTGGGTGCTATTAAAGATATATTAAAATAATAGCAAGTTCATTACAGAAGTTCTGATTTGGTCTTAAGAGGATATCCAGTGAACTGAAAAGTTCACACTCTTTTAAAAGAACTTTGGTGGGTTTATTTAAACACATGCTTTAAATTTCTTTGTAACAGAAATAAAAGAAGTTATAAGCATGCTTTTTTTGCATCTGAGGGAGTAAACATCCGTACCAGGATTTCTTTTTTAAGTCTGTCAGCTTTCTTCTCCAATCCATGACTGACAGCATCAAAAGGGCAGAGTAACTCGCATCATTGACAATCCGACAACCTAAATGCTACTTACCATGTATGAGGCTGACTCAGACTCACCAAGAATCACAGAGTTTTATAGCCTTTGCAACCTACATCAATGAATTAAATTGAGTAGAACAAATAAGGTGACAAAGGGTAATGATGAGTAGCAGAAGGAATGAAAATCCTACAATTTAAGGACTGACAAAGTCCTTGGTGACAATCAGTTACAATAAGAGTGTTTTCCAATAGCTGTTCTGTAATTTCAGGCTTTTTAATAGTTGGCGTGATTTTACCAACTTTTGAAAGGATAGCTAAGCATGATGACTTTTTGATTTGTATTATCTTTCCAGGATTGATCAGGGTTGGGGGAGTAGTGGATCCTGAATATCATGAATGTAACTTCTTCAGCCATCCAGGTCACTGCTCATGTGGTTATATTCCTCTTCCTGATGCAGCAAAAAGCAGTTACACAGATACATACCCACGGTTTTCACCAGTATTTGATATTTTTATTTTGCTTCTAAAGAGGAAGGGAAGAAAGTCTAATTTATCATTTAACCATATTCTTCTGACAGCACCCTCACTACCTATGGTTCAAAATCAATACTAACAGTTGAAGGATTTTATTTGCCTGGGGAAATTGACAGGAACTGCAATAGCTTTTCCAGAATAGCTCTTCATGTGGACACTCAGAAATACTGTCCATTTTTCTGTGTAGATAAGCTTTGAGTCAAATACATATGTATTTTGCTGCCTATTATAAAGTCTGAGGAAGTTATGAGAAGTCCTAAAAAAGTAAGTGCTGTGTGCAGTTTATGTGCTATGTACAATAATTTATTCGCATTTGCACAGTTCTCAGAAACTCAGTATTTCTTTAGTTGAGTTGGGAAGGCTGGAGACACGTAATTCTCCTTCATTCTGTAGTTTACCCCTGCGTTTCTCATCACAAGGTGTTTGTTCACTCTCTTGCTTTTCACTGTTCTGCCTACTTTCCCTCCCTAACCCTCAGGAGATGCAGAGAATCACTAACCTTTTGCACACTCTAAAGGAGGGACTTAAGGTTCCCACCTCAGGGGCTGCTTAAGGTACAACCAGAGACAAAACACTCCAAATTTCTGAAAGAGGTAAGACTTTCTTATAAAGCAAAACTGACTACATAAAATTATATGTTTTCTATACAGTTTTAGGAACATGGCCTAACTTCAATATAATGACTCAATTTTAGCAACTCCTCGTTAATAGTAATTCCAGCAGAAAAAAATCCCTTAGTTTCATAGTAACTGGCTCTATGAGAACATAGAGCACAAGACTGGTTCTGAAGGCAGCAATCCTGTTTTTCTTGCCTTTTCCAATAAATGCTATATTTAATATCTAAATGCACATTTCTCCTTTATGTTCTTACTGTTTCAGCATTTAACTGGAGTTCTGAATATGAAATTGTCTCCCTAGAAGTATTGCAAAAGTATATTCAAGTCAAAATTAGATCATCTGTCTTTATAATGCTGATCCAGCAAATGCCAAGCCCATTCCTGGGAACATCTTTCTGAAATAACAAATATTCCTTCAGATCTCAGGAGTTTGTTATGGTAAAACTAGCTAGTTTCTAGTTTCCTTGAGGCCTGGCAACTCTATATGTGGTGACTCATCTGATTTTTAATAGATGTTGCATAACACTGGTTTTCATTGTGCTCGTTTTGTTTTCCACCATATGGAGTTTCTCAGTAAGAATATACTTCAGAAGAACAAGCTGATGTAAATGCACTGTTCCTTTGCAATGCTTGGTTTTTCGAAATGTGGACAAGGACAAGTTATGATTCATATGCAGAATGACTAACAGGCTAAGGGCAATGGAACTGTCAGCCTTTCATTTTATAGGCTTTTCTGTAGGAGATTTTGGTGCATGCGAGTATTTCAAAGGACGCTAAATCCAGTTAATTCCAACTATCATTAGACTAAAAATAGTGGAAAAGATGTACACAAAGCAAAGTTCTCTCTTACATCACCTGCATAACTAAACAGGCCTCTGAGCATTCAACATTATTGAAAACAGAGAAACTGGGTTTCAGTCTGGAAGAACAGAGGACTGTACTTTAGATACAGACTGGATGACTTTTCTTAACTGTTGCTTATATTTTGCACAGATTTGTCCGTGTGTGTGTGTGTTTAAAAACAAACTGACTAACTAAAAAAGAAAATGAAAGGCTGATGGAGAGGAGGAACAGAGAAGCAAGCACGTGTGCCACGTGACTCCTATATTAAGAGGTTCGTTGGATTCTTCTATCTAGTCCATCGTCATATTTTCATGTCACAGATGCTCAGCTGCTTCATTCTCTCCTGTTGTGATAAAGCTACCCTGCTCACTTGCTGCCATCCAGAGTCCCCTGATTCCAGCTAAAAGGTATTGCCTCATACAAGCACTAACCTAACAAAAGAAAAATGTGTGTATTTCTGAGGTGGGATCTGTAAGAGGGGTATTTTGGATCTGATGAGCAGCTTTCTCCCACCTTTGCCTTTGCACAGCATAGCATGAACTTGCCCTTCTCCATCTGATCTACTCCTAGTCCTTCCTTAATGCCATATTATTTTTTTTTTTGCTCCAGCTTTTCTTAGTTTCCTCTTTTGTTATATGGTCCACTCACTTGAAAATCTCACTTCAAACCTTACATTTTATCTCAAACTGAGTAACTTCCAAAGCTTTTGGAAGCTTTGATTATTTCGAAAATAAGGATGATTTCCTGTATGAATTGGAGAGAAGCTGCTTGCTGTTGTTTGGTTTGCATTCTATAGCTGAACTGATGAACTGAAAAAAGCACTGACATTTCAAATAACTTTTCTGACCTCTTTCTCTCTGAAACATAAGAACTATCTAAATTTTTTTAAATTCTTATGTCCTTATAAAAAATGTGGATTTACAAGAAGGATGTTTTGGAAAGGAGGTTTTGTTCTTATTAGAAAATGCAAATTGTTTCAGAATTTTATTTAGAAATCTAAATATTTTTAAAATACTTTCATCTTTTATTTATAGAAATTTTTAGCAGAATTGCAAATATGAACCCAAAATTTGTTAAGAGGAAAAAAAATGCAATTATATTTATGGTTTAAATCATTAGATGATTTAGTTGTTTGAAATTTGAAAGTACAGGACAGTGAACTCAAGTAATAAAAGAAAAACTAAACAATCTTTCCTTTATAAAGAAAGGATCAGGCTTTAGCTCAAATGAAAGGAAAAAAACCTTCTTATTAAAGAAAATGAGCAGCATCCCAGAAAATTCTTATTCTGCTGTAAGAATATTGTACAGAGTAGGTAAAACATACTTATCAGTTTTATTAGAGTGCAAGACTGTAAAGCTCTTTTCAAGTTTATCAGGCCATAATTAATTAATTAGCTAGATATTCTCCTATGGTTTTGCCTTTGGCATCTTAATATGAGTTTTCATAGCCTTATTGTCAACTGAGTTGAGCTTTCATGGCCCGCGAGAAAAGACTACAGAGTTGTGTCTGGTCTTAGTTTCAGCAAAGTCAATTAAAATATAAAGCTTGTGCTTGTTTTATTATGAATTTTCTCTTATTTCCCTGTGCTAAATGTAATAAACCTAAAAACAGGTGCATTGGCTTGGTTGGCTTATTTCCTACTTGCCCTCAAACAAGCAAAGATGCATAATGGTAAACTATTTCCTATCCAACAGTGTGTTCTGAGTGTTCTAATATCCCAATAAAATTGCCAGCAGGTAGAATTCTAGCTCTTCAGAGCTAGAATTGTGAAGACAATTTTCTTTCTTTGCCCATGAGTAAGCCTAACATGAAGGATGCAATTTGAAGCTGGCATGAATCCACTAGAGCTGTTGTGCATATTCCACTGTGCTGTGAACGTCTCAGCCTCCACTAACATAGACAGCAAAACAGCACTAGATTATGTCCTGTGTTTGTGCCCAACATTGTTTGAAATTTTCAGCTAAAGTGGTATGCAGGTATAGCTATTATGAAATCCATTTACTGTACCAGGACTTGTACTGAGAGTTTAGGAAGTCAAGAACAAGGCTTAAGGAATTACAATGTTTCTAATAACTCATGTCATTACTTAGCTTCCAGTGTTAAAGCCTTAGCAGCCCACAGGACAGGTTAAAATAGGGTTCATTTCCACTGAAAATGACAGGTTTAAACATTTATTTATTTTTAAAAATTAAAGTGTCCTAATTTCTGGTAAAGAAATAATTTGATATATTGAGACACTGTCTGTAAATACTATCCTACTATAATTATGTCCTTTCAGTATCTGGAATATAACTGTAATATGACTTGGAATGTTACAGCTTATGCAATTCTATTATGTGCAGCAAACATTTTATATCTAAAAATATGTTGTTAACCAACAAAAAAATACAATGCAACAATATAACAAAATAATAGCAATAATACAAGGGCATTCTGAGGATCTGCCATGTCTGATTTCTGCGAAGACAAATGTGTCTTCACCCTTTGAAATAAAGAAAAGATGCCATTTTTATTAGATTGTGGTTCTTCTCCAGTAAAGTGGTTGTCACAGTTTGACTTAGGTCCGACAACAATGCTCTCGATCCCCCCTCCCCCCAACCCAG
>NW_009970725.1:10104290-10152532 GCF_000747805.2 Chaetura pelagica
GCCTTGAAGCCTCAGTAGTTAGAAAAACATTCCACTGTCTTATCAGCCTAGCAGAACACACTGTTGCTAGTTACAAGAGAGCTTACTGAAGGAAAAAAAAATCAGTAAAAAGAAAAATTGGCTTCATCCTGGCTCAAACCAGGACAGTGGTTCTAAAAATTAGTCTATTAGGTTGAGACCATGTTCTGCCAGAGCAAAGCTGTATTCCAGATAGTGAGTGTAATTTTTTAACACAGAAGTAGGGACAAATCATTAGAAGTGAACATATTATTTTAACTCTGTAGAAGATGCTCTATTACTTCAGCAGTATTACAGAAACTTATTATAGCTTCTGTACTTTTTTCGGAAGTTTGATGAGCTTTGGAAAGATACTTCAGGAATGATTAGATGTCCAGAAAAACATGTTAGCCAGAAAAAATAAAGAAACCCAAACTTAGTGTTTTGAAGAGTGAGTTGGAAGCTTACATGATTAGTCTTCTAGTATTTACCTTGTAGAATAAATTCCTAATAATAGGAATTTATTTCATCTAACAGAGAATCGCATAACGAGAGACAACTGATGGAAAATTCTTCAGACTAGAAACATGAACAACTCTTACTAGAGATGGTAAGCAACACTGGTCAGCAGAGTTTAATAGCAATTAAAATTTTGGATGTGTTCCCTATTGAGTTTAATTTGAAAAGTAGCAACAGGCTTTCTCTGCACTGTGTATGCTTTATCTCATGGTATCTCCTGAGTTTTGCTTTTGACTTCAAAATGTATCCATCTATCAATGACAGATCAATACACAGACATTTAAGGATGTATAGAGCAGTGGTGCTACCTTAAAAAAATCCCAGTTATAACAGGAATTTATGAAAAAATATGAATTTTGCCCTTAAAAGTGAAGATAAAACATCACTGTGCATTTCTGAATTGTATCTGCAGGTTACATAGGAGCTGAAAAAACACCCCAAGATACCGTGGCATGACTGGGAGATTGTTTAAATTTAAATCAAATTGGTTGATTTGATAGGAAGTGAATCACTCACACTTGGATGCCCCTCTGCTACCCTTCAATGTTGTTTGATTATTCTTCTAATTCTAGAATGCTGCATTCATTCTCAGGGGATGGCTATTGAGTATCAATAAGATTTGTTTTCCTACCTGCTGGGCATTTGTTTTCCTGGCTTGCTCTTTTTTTCAAAACTGCTAAACAACTTTTGCTCCTTGTCTGTTTTCCGCTACTGGTGCCACAGGTGCCATAAATGAGAATTTTCCAGCAGTGTTGGTTATAGAGGATTAAATTTCTAGAGGATGATCCACTGTAACTGGTCACCACCACTCCTGCTGCAGCCTGCTGCAGCAGTTTCCACAAATGGCTAGCTCTAGCTGGCATGTTGAAGGTTGTTGAGGTAGACCTCAGTGAAGATGAAGACTTCTTGCTCCAAGTCTATGATCAGAACCTTCCTCCCCACCATTGTCTGAGACCTCTCATAAAAGAAGGGCCATGACTTCTCTCCGGGTGGAGGTGAGCAGCCTTGGTCACAGGGAACATTCCCATAGATGCATGCAACAAGATGGTTTTCAGTTGCCTGGATTGGTTTCCATGGCCTTTACCAGAACAGACTCAGCCACACCACTACCCTAAATCCCTGTAAGAAACTTGACACCTGAAAGAACTATTTGCCATATATATTGCCTTCTCTTCCCCAGTTCTTCTTTTTCTTTCTGTCTTCCATAGCCTTTGCTTTTGCCCTTGCCCTTCCTCTTCACTCTGAATAATCATGGGGCAAAACAATAACAGACAGAGAAAACTTCAATTTTTTTCAAGTAGAAGACTTTTCATTTCCTTTTAAATAATATTATATATTACTTTTTGGTTAGATTTTCAAAGTCCCACTGACTTCTTATCTGGCAGAGTTGAGTACTTCTCATCTCAAGATTTTTTTTTTTTTTTTCCTGTTGTTCCTCCTCGCCAGCTGCCAACCTGTGGGAATTTAATCTACATGCCAAGTTGATAGCTACATAAGCCCAGAGGGACCTTTCATGTAGGACAAATTAAACCATTCATCTTCGAACTAGGTAATTTTCTTCAGAAGGAAAAGTCTGTGTAGTGGTCTTTCAACATTGTAGAGGATTAGGATCTGAAGAGACAAAACTGATGTGCAGGTTGTAGTTCAGGCTCATTTTGAGATGCTTTAGGTAGTTAATAAATAATTTTGTGCTATTGCTGCACTTTCACTCATCCCAAAAAATGATGGAAGGCAGCTTTAGTACCTCATAAAACAAATCTATCAAAGTTGATATCAACATTCCACATTCCTCATTTGGGATTCTAACTTCAATCAATTTAGGTCAATACATTTTCCTTCTGTTCCAAACTGTAATTCAGAACACAGTGTTTTGGATTTTATGCTTTGTTAAAATTTTGCTACCAGTGGAAGCTGTGCAGGCTGAGCAAGCACACAATTTTCCTTGGGAGGTCTGCAGTCTTTATCAAGCTGGGAAATTTCTACTGTTCAAAGATTTCATGCCAAAGCAAGCTGAAAACATCATCACCCTCATACAGTTGGAAAGCCACTTGCTAAAATCCATTGCAAACCAAACCAGAGTTGACCTGGCATGTAATGAGCTCACCCAAGGGCAATGCAAAACAGATCTGCATCTTGAAAGCAAAATCTATCCTAGTGCTAGCATTTATATTTTAATATAAAACTGTGACATTACATAGGTTTTATACTCCCTTGATTTGTGTTTATAGCACAACTGAGGGTTATTCTCCTTTGATGGATTATGCCCTTTGGTATTTTCAGGTATGCAAACTGAGCCTACTTTATGACAGCACAAGTAGCTATTAGGGTGTTTTTATTTAAATGCTGTGCATTATGTTTGAATGGAGAATTTCTGATGTTTCTGAGTATCTACGAATATCCACAAATTATATGTAGGCTCCCTTCTGATACAAAGCTATTTTGACCTCTATCTCAATTAGAGGAACTGTGCTGTAATTTAGAGTAAAAAGAAGAGAAAAAAAAAAAAAAAAAAGAAGAAGAAAAAAGAAAGTGTGGTAGTACACTCAGGGCTGATCTTACAAAGATACAAATACATGTGTTTTGAGTTTGGTTTTTTTTTTCCATATTCCTCTAAAAAAATCCCTTCCATCCAAAGGATACATTTTCTTAAATAACAGGCTTCACTGACCTGTTTTTTCCTACATCCTGTTTAATGTGGGGAAAAAATGAAGGGAGAGAGTGTTTAAAAGCATAAGAAAGAAAAAAAGCAGAATAGTATCTGTGGTTCCTCCATAACTCTATTTTTCCACCGACTGTGGCAGGCACTATTTGGCTATTCTCTTTTTCATTCTCTCATTGTATTGTTTCACCTTCTTTTTACTGCATGTCCTAACAGGGTACTGGCATCTGCTGAAATCTCCCTGAAAGCCATTTTGGAATGATAGGAGAATCAAATCCACTGATATTAAGACTCAGCCAGGCTAATAGCAATGGCGTTTCAAACCTTACTGTTAGAAAGAAGGAAATGCAAGGTTACTGCAGCTCTTGTGATCCAAGACTTTGCAAAGAAAACACATACTTTTTTGAAAAGTAAATTCCCATATCTATGGCTTCAATTATATTGTCAAGCTGCTTTTTTTCTGCCTTCATCTGAGGTCCTATTTCACTCATTGCCTTTACTGCGTAGACATCAACTTGCTTGCTCCAGTTTGGTGAACCCAGCTAGTTGTCTCAATGAGAAAGCCTGGGAACAAATCAGAGAGGAGTTTCATGCAAGCTTTGATACTCTGCAAGAAAGGTAACCCAAGAGTCTAGATTTCAGGGAACAAGGTAACTTGCTGAATAATGGAATCACTTATATAACTGTAAATGAGCATGATGCATGGGAAGGCAGGAGGAGTCAAGGTGCAGGTGGAGGAGCTGAAATCTGAGTTTAACCTCTAGCCTCACTGATTAGTAATTCAGCTTCCCATAAGAGAGACAGGTCCAGTGAGTGTCCTGGAAAAGTGCAGGCTTCTATTTTTTGTTTAAATATATTTTTTTTACTTGGAATATTTAATTATGAATAGGTATGTTATTTGATCAGAAACATATTAAATGCATCAGAGTGAAAGATAACATCTGTATCTGCTGTATCTATTGGAATAATTTTCTTTCTGTGTCATAAAATTTTTGTTCCTAATAGTATGTATTGACTGTTTTACTTGTGACAGGACTTATAGATATGTTTCCTGACAACAGAAATTGAGCTTTTCTGTGCTGAATTGGAGAAAACTCTGCTTGGTTCCTCATCACAATAGTGGCCAGGAATGAATGTTTCAGAAGAAAATACAGAAAACAAGCAGTGCTTAGACTTAGGTTAATTTCTCTGTAGCAGTAAGTTTTACCCTGAGTTAAATAGACAGAGATATATGTAAATCTCAAGGCAAGTGGTTTGATGCTAATTTTTTTGTTGTTAATAGAATATGATAAAAAGAACTTCCAAGGTCAGTTGAACATCACCTTCCCTCTTGAATCTGAGTCATCTTATAGCTTGAGTGACCTGCTGTGGCACCTCCTGTGCCTAATTGAAGACTGTGAGACTATTTCCTTTCCCCAGTTTTGATTTTTTTTTTACCTTTCATCGCTATTAAATGGTCCTTTGTTACCTTTCAAGGTCATGAAATAGCCCTCTTTTATTTATATTTTCTTTTTGTTCTTTTTCTTGTTTTACAAAGCGGAGAACAATGCCTTCATACAGAGTGCAGCTTTCAATGTAAAAGTTGTTCCCCAAGGAAGATACTTTTCACAGCCTAAGCTCTTTCATGTTTTGGGTAATCTCAGCCAACCCTCAGAGAAGTCCTGGCTTTACTAGTTTCTGCCCTGTGCTTTTGGCAGTATTCTTGAAGTCTTGAAGACTTTGGTATATTTAGCCATCTCTTGAGGGCTGACATTTCATTCATGAGCCTAGGTACTGAAATGCATTTTTTCATAGCTATTGCTTGTACTTCCAGTGGGTGATCTTTCTTAAAATAGCTGGTAAATACGATGCTGAATAATGTTCCTTAGAGCTGTTATATATGGAAGTCCGGAACACTCAAATCTGAAGGCAAATCTAGGAAGTTTGCTTGTGGCTGCGTGTTCACAATATCGTTATGAGGGTGGATGCACTTAGAAAGAGTGGGATTTATGTGATTTTAAAAATATACAAAACTGTGAAGATTTTCTTTTTAACCTCAGTAGGAGAAATGGTGAAGCAGATTCTTTGGGAATTATTGTACTTACTACTGTAGTGAAACTGAACACCTAACTCTTCTTTTATGTTGTATATATTTTCTTTTAGTTTATGTTGATTTTTTATATTTATACTTACAGTCATCAGCTGAAATCCAAGACAATCACTATGCCACAACATAGGTGACATTTTTACAAGGAATGTTATCAGAGAAGTTTAATTCACTGGGCACAGGCATGGTCTGGCTCAGGATTGGTCTAACAAACCATCTCAACCGCCAAACCAGAGGGCTGCACAAATCTGTGCCAACCACACTGGCTGGAAATCCATGTCTTAGGTTTGTTCAAGGAGACTTACAGGCCCAATTTCTTAAGGATAAACACAAATAACTTATTTAAAAGGTTTGAGTGATTTTAATTAAGGATGTTATATCATTGTTCAGATAAATAAACCTATATATATTATGTTGGATTTTAGAATGTAAATTTCCTCCAGATTACATGGTCTCAGTCTTGACTTTGTCTTTCTGATAAGAATAAGAAGTAGAAACCCTGCTACTCCTGAGCTATACTATTGTGTGAAATAGAGATGTATTATCCACAGCGATAAAGAAAAAAAACACAACAAAACAGAATAGTTTTCCTCACTTAATCTGCTCACTTTATTGTTTATTTAGTCATCTACTCATCCACACTCATGAAATCAACTGTTGCTACATAAGACTTTTGAGCTGCTACTTATTTTAGATAATTTCTCTGTTTTTTAAAATTCTTTGAAATGCTTGTAATTGCTGCTCACTTGGGAGAGATTGCTTGCAAATGTACTAACCATACTTACTGTACTTTCTTCCCAGGAAGACATGACTGTGACATGGAGATATGCTTAGAACAGACCTGCTATATCCACCTTTCTATTTAGGTAATGATATAAATTTGTTGACTGCTCCTTGAATGCAATTTTGAATAAACTGAGTATATACCTTATACTAGTTTCTTCTAGACTTCATTTTCTTAACCTGAACAGTCAGTCCTCACATTGTGTATTCAGAGCCCTCAGCTGGTAAAGCTGAGGGTAGGATCAGGATGTGCAGGGCACTGCCCACTGCTGGAATAACTTCAGTTTTTAGAAGGAGCTGGAAGAGCAATTTCAGAGGTTATGCCCCAGCCTCACACATGGGTGATGGTCCATTTCATTCTTGTCTGAAGCCATGTGGTTGGCTGGGTATGTGCTACAGGAAAACAAATTTTTCATAGGAGAGGAAGCCTTCTTTAAGAGGCTGGGGAAGTGGAAGAAGTGAGAAAACTGAGGAAAGAAAACATTTGAGAGGGTACGATGGTTGGGTAACATTCAAGGAGTACTTGACTGTGAGCAGGGAGTCTCTGCAGTGCGGGGGAAGGGGATGAGGAGAGGAAGATGTCTACACCATCTCCATCTCTGAGGTGATGTCTCATCTCAAAGAAAACCTTCCATTTCCCTCCCACTAAATCTCTCTGAAAGTCTGAGAACGACCTTTGTCTTCTGAATATGTTCCGTTGCTTGAGTCTCCAGACTTTCTTCCGACATCAAAAGAATCACTCATCCAAAAATCCCACAATCCCTTCCCAACAGCATCTTCTAGTCTCAGTACCATCAAAATATTGAATTGTACTGACTTCTAATCTGCTTGCTTTGCCCTCATCCATGATAAAACATTTCAGTTTGTCTATGTTTCTGAGTTGAGTTTGAGTAGTGTGAATAGCTGGAACCACTTGGGAAACGAAGACTGTCTGGGCATGCATGGGAAAGAAGGAGCAACCTGGTAGTAGGTGAAGTGCAGAAAATGTCCTTCCTGAGAGTGGTTTGAATAGCAGGATAAAAGTGGCTCTGTAGAGAAAAGAGCAAGGAAACCCTGGCTGGTCTTAAATTTGTAAAGTGAACAAATAGAGAAACAGATTTTCCCCTTTTGCTTCAATTTAAACTTTTTCTTCTAACATCCTCAGTAGTACCAAGATAAAAATATGTCTCTGTTGTAGCAAATTTTAATCATAATTGTAGATTTTTGTCCTTTAGTCTTTTCTTCTTCACCCTAAAAATTCCCTCAAAATTGTTCAGTATCTCCTCATAAATATTTCTTTTAATAGTAATAACTAACAACATTTCAGAAAGAAGCAAGAATCATTTTTTAAACTCCATGAGATCACTTTCATTGCAAACATTCAAACTAGGAGGGAATTCTAATAACATAACAAACAGTTACATAAATTCTGCTCTTTGGAAGAAATGTAAAGGGAATAAAAAATAAACTATGAAGTGTCTGTTAAGAAATCACAGAAAGCTTGCTGAGCTGCTGTCTTTTTTCCTTCCCCCAGAATAAATGTAACAAATACTTCCAGTTTTAGAATACATACCACATTCTTGGCATGAGGAGCTATGCTTTTTTTCCTCCAGTAAAGTCTTATTATTTGTATCTTCATGTATTTATTGTTTACTTGATTCTGCCTGTGAGTGATTCACAAACAGATGGACACAGTGAATTCCTGGAGAAGTCCCGCAGTTTGATTGGATTGTTTATTTGCAGATTTTGGCTAAGCCTGGGGAAATATAACAAGGAGAAAAGTCTAAGGTCAAAATTTAGATGCAGGTGTTTTCATAAGCTTTCAGCTCTAGTGCTCACTTTCCATATGGGTATGCATTTGTTCCTGTATTTACTCACATGGCCTTAGTAATTTTATTTTTATTATCAATAACCTTTCTTTCTACAGCTACATTACACATGATTTGTTTGTTTTTTATTTGAGAGAGAGTGCCCAACTTTTTTTTAAAGGCAAAAATTCCCAAGAGTTGTACAGAATTATTATAAGACATAATTTCCACAGTCCCATGATATTAAGGCATATATGATAAAAACTTGAAGTCTCTGCTTGCCAAATCACCCCAAGTTTGGACCAAATAATGGCTGAAAATGAATGGGACCCATGACAGGGTACAACCAAGTCATCTCTCATATCTCTCAGCATAGTCTCCTTTTAGCCTTTGTACCAGTAATTAAAACACAGAATCAGAGACTTCATTCTGGTTGGAAAAGACTTTCAAGAGTCCAACCATAAGCCAATTAATTACGTAATGCCCTTCCACCCAACACCATTGGGAGGTGGTTAACGAAGGTAAAAGGGAGTGACTTAGTGCATATTAAAAACAATTGTTATAGGCTAGTTCCTTTTCTGTTGTGCAAATATTGTTTACTTGAGGACTGTTGCTGTTAGTCACACTACACAGCTAATGAGTGAGGTTTATTGTTTTGTTTTCTCACTTCCAAGAGTGTCCTGGCATGTGGACTCATGCTGTATATGAACCCACTTGCTGAATCCCTTTTGTGTCACTAGCCCCCAAAAAATCTTACTTCCATGGAGCTCTGCACACAGCTTCCAACTAAATTATAGCAAGGCATCATGTGGTTCGGCACTGATTTTCCAGCTACTGGCTCCCCTAAACAGAGGAAATCTTGCATTTCACTACATTACATTGAAAGAAAATTTTGCATCTTTTACATTCTCTGGAGCTGAAGAGAAGGTATGAGCCCTTGTTTAAAGACATGTCATAATTTACCGTGGCAATTTGCATATCATCTCTTTATCCTCTAGAATTTTCAACAGTCAGTAAATAATACACTCAGTTGTACTGAAATATCAGGATTATAGCCTCTGTTTATGAAAAGTGCCTGCTGAGAAGTATAAATTTGTCATGTTTATCCTTCTAAACATTCAGTTTCTAAGTGAAAAATTATCTAATCTTGGATGCTAAATATGCAGTCTATTGCTCTGATAGAGAAGCAGTGCAATGAAATGGCATTGTGTGTAAGGAATAGTAGATTGATGGTCTTTTTCAAACTTAGATATTAAGACCAGCATATGATTTATTTTTCTAAATCAAATCAGTCACACAAAACCTAGAAGTCAATATCATATTTGATCATCAGGAACTGTTTTGCCATTAGCATCTGTTATTTGTACTGTGACTGAGCCTTGAAGCTAAAGGTCTCCAGCATGCAAGCATGTGGTCAAGAGACAATTCCAATTCCAGCCAGTAGTGGAGGCATGAAGGTAGCACATTAAGGAATATTTAGCACATCTTTGTAGGTGAGACTGATGAACTTTTCAGGAAGATAAAACCACCAGGAAAAATGTCCCAGAACTTGCTGGAAAGTTGGTGTTACCAGTGTTAATAATTGGGCAGGGGCCAAGGAGTGAGTGGCAGCAAACCCAGCACGGGAAAAAAAGAGCCAAGGAACAGTGATGCAGGGGGAGAGGGGAGGCAATACAGAAAGCTGTAGAAGTAAAGCTTAAATGAAATTTTTTCTGTAGTGGCAAATATTTTTTGTTGCAAGCCTCTGCAGAAGAGACTGGATTACTTCTTCCTAGCAAGTATCTAAAAGGTATTTGTCCAACCTCTTCCTAAAACTCTGCAGGGAAAGGAAATCCATTTTTAGAAAGTCTGAAATGAAGAAAAAAACAGAATGAACAAATAAAGGAGAAGCAATATCATAGTATCCTAAGTGATTTAATGTAAAACAAAATAATATAAAAACTTTTACTAACAATTTAATACATGAAGTAATATAACAAAAAATAGAAACATACGTATTTTATCTTTGTTAGCTTGCCAAAATCTTGACTCTAACATCAAGTTACTTTGCATTTCCACGTCCAGATCTGTAACTTACATTCTGATGTGAAAGGTACATGCCAGAGATCATAGAAATCACATGTAGAGCTTGGATTAAATGGTAAGTTTCTCATGCATGTAATATACTCTACCTAAAAGATGCTGCATGGTAGTTAAGGTGCTCAGTGTGTGGTAATGTTTATTTCCCCTGTTCATCACATATCCAGTACTTATCTGAGGAAATATCTTACAAGATGCTAAAAGTTTAGCAGCACTCAGAAGCTCTGCTTCTCTTGAATTCCATGCTGCTTTCATTCTGCCTTACTCTTATCAAAGGCAGTTTCCTCCCAGTGGACAGGTAGAATTAGGAAGAGATGCATGTGCATCAGGTGTGTTGGCTCCTGCAAGACAGCAGCCTGGGATTTTTCAAGCATGGTGTCATCGTGCCTTGACACACTGGTATGTGCATAATCTGCAGACCAGGCACTGTGAACACTTCAGAGGGTGAGCTAAGCAAACAGAAGATCCTATCAGTGCAGATGTGCTTAATGTTTATGCACTGTGGTTGTGTTCAAAAGATTAATGTCCCCAAAAGAAACTCACAGAGTAAGTGGGGATATTTAGCTGAATTCAGAGGTTGAAAGACAGGCTGATCTAAAGCATGCCAAGTTATTATATGCTTATCTGGATTTCTTGCTGTCAGGTTAATGCCAGAGAAGATCCATGTCAGAAACCTTTCACTGAAGGATAGTGAATATTGGAAGAAAAATTAGGTGTGTTACAAAAGCAGATTCATTAAAGTGAAGCTAATAATGGTGATATCATTACAAGCTAAGGGTGGGTAGAAAGCAGGAGGACTTTACCTAGCAGGAAAGAAACAAATAGTAACCTTGGCCAGTGGCTCTATAAATCCTAATGTTGACTTCTACGAAGGTTACTTCTTATGAGAGAGGAACACTAGAAACACTAACACCAGCAACCCCTTTGGACGTGCAGGGCTACATAGACCTCTCTGTGCCATAGGTGACTCCTTGAGGACAATTTGCATGCTGAAGGACTGATCATGCTGTGTCCAGACTTCATCAATCATGGCTATATTTTTGCAGATTCCCACCAGAAATCAGTATCTAGAGCTGAACCCAGACATTTTACTCAGGTGAGTACACCTTCACACTGAGCAGTTAGATCAGCATAAGGTCAGATGTCCTTTCACTTAAGTACTCCCTTTTAGACTGAAAAGCACCACTACTCTTTTCCCCTTAACAGGAATAGTTTCTCTAGAAGAAACATCTGCAGCTTTAAATGCTACTTGCATGTGGCTACACATTTCCTGTGGGGGTGACCCTACAGGGACAAATTACTCCTGAAGTTGGTATAGCAGAAGTTGGAAGAAGAAAGGCTTTTAGAAAAAGAAAAGAAACAATTGTGCACTGGCTCCCTCTCCCCTCACCTCTCCCACCCTGTACATTCTATACTATTTGTTGCATTGTCCACTATGTTTATTTCCTCTCTACTTTTAAGAGAGAAGGATAGCAGCAAAAGTTATTATATTGATTCTACATTTTTACAGCTGACTGACAACAAGTTTAGCTACTGACCTGTGCTGAGTAAATTTTTTCCAGGGTTGATTAGTGGAATCAAACCAAAAGTAAACAAATATAGAAGTACAGGCTGTCCAGAGAGGTTGTGGAGTTTCCTTCTCTGGAGACTTTCAATACCTGTATGGATGCCTTTCTGGGTGATCAGCCTAATTTTTTGGTCCTGCTCTGGCAGGGAGGTTGGACTCAATGATCTCCAGAGGTCCCTTCCAACCCCTAAAATTCTGTGATTCTGTGGAAATTAATTGAGCTTCATTTAAACTCACACAATCTGTATATTCAAAAATACAGTTCTAATTTTGCTCTGTTTCAAACTACTGAGCCACTGAATGTTGTTTGAAGTTTTCCTGGCCCTGATCTTATAACAATCACAGAAACATCAAAGTCAAATAGTTATAAGAACTCCTGAGGAACGCAAGGGAGAGTGTTTCATTGATACGGCTTGAAAGATTAAAAACCAGAGATAAGCATTAAGTTTGTGGGTCAGAATGAAAAAGATCTCTGGGAGAAAATGCAATATACTGTCAATACAAGGAAACCTTGCAAGAAAATAGGCTTTATAAAAACAAATGGGAACTAGAAGTGAGGAGCTTTACAGGGCTGCGTTCAGCAAAGAGGGATTACACAATGTCAAAGAATAATGATGACTGCAGTGCAGAAGTCGGAGAAAATTCATTCAGTTCTGAAAAAAAAGGAATAGGTAACAGTTCAGTCTCCATATGAACTTGAGAAACCAGGCAAGAAATCTCATGGCAGAAGATTCAATCCTGAAAGGGCCAGTGCTTTCTGCCCATGCCCCTTGTGATGCATCCTTGTGGTGGGTTGACCCTGGCTGGACATCAGTTGCCCACCGAAGTTGCTCTTTCACTCACCTCCTCAGCTGGGCAGGGGAGAAAAAATGCAACAAAAGACTCGTGGGTGGATATAAGAACAGGGAGGGACCAGTCACCAATGACTATCATGGGGAAAACAGAGTAAACTTAGGGAAATTAAATTATTACTGATCAAGTCAGAGTAATATAATGAGAGATTAAACAAAATCTTAAAAACACCTTCCCCCACCCCTCCCTTTGTCCTGGGGTCAGCTTCACTCATGATTTCTCTGCCTCTTCCCCCCAGCAGAGCAGTGGGATGGGGAATGGGAATTACTGTCAGTTCATCGCATGTTTTTTTTACCACTCCTTCTGCTCATGGAGAAGACTCCTCTCATTGTTCTCTTGCCAGCTGGTGTTGGCTCTTTTGGACCTGGGGGAAGCTTCTGCAAGCTTCTCAAGCC
Source organism: Chaetura pelagica (assembly GCF_000747805.2). NCBI lineage: Eukaryota > Metazoa > Chordata > Aves > Apodiformes > Apodidae > Chaetura > Chaetura pelagica. The sequence continues at coordinate 10,117,015 of NW_009970725.1, forward strand.
ACTGCTGTAGCCTCTCCACAACCAAAATCTTGCCACACAAACCAAATACAATAACGGAGCCTCTCACACCAAAGATGGTCTAAAGGCTGAGATGTACAAACATGCCAGAAAATGACATTTCCCATAACATCCTCATTAGGAAACTGAGGAAGAGTGGGCTTGATGAGTGGACAGTGAGGTGGATTGAGAGTTGGCTGTGTGACAGAACTCAGAGGCTGATAATCAAGAGATCAGGTTTGAGTTAGAGGCTAGTAACTAGCAGTGTCCTCATCAATATTTGGTCTGGTCTTGTTCAACATTTTCATCAGTGACCTGGACGAGGGGAGTGAGTATATCCTCAGTAAGTTTCCTGATGATACAAAACTGGGGGGGGTGGCTGACACTCCAGAAGGCTGTGCTGCCATCCAGTGTGACCTAGAAAGGCTGGAGAGTTGGGCAAAGAAGAACATCATGAGGTTCAATAAGACCAAGTGTAGGATCCTGCACCTGGGAGAGAAGAGCCCCAAGCATCAATATAGGTTAGAGGTGAACCTGATGGAAAGTAGTTCTGAGGAAAAGAATCTTGGATTCCTAATAGACACTAAATTATCCATGAGCAAGCAGCGTGCCCTTGCTGCCAAGAAAGCCAGTAGAATCATGGGTTGCATAAAGAAGAGTGTGGCCAGTAGGTCCAGGGAGGTCATTCTCCCCCTCTACTCTGTCCTGGTGAGGCCATAGCTGGAATACTCCATCCAGTTCTGGGCTCCACAGTTCAAGAGAGACAAGGAGCTACTGGAGAGAGTCCAGCGGAGGGTGATGAAGATGATAGGGGGATTGGAGCATCTCTCTTATGAGGAAAAGCTGAAAGAACTGGGAGTCTTTAGCATGGAGATGAGAAGGCTGAGGAGAGACCTTATTAATGTACACAAGTACCCAAAGGGTGGGTGCAAGGAAGATGGAGACAGGCTCTTCTCAGTAGTTCCCAGTGTCAGAACGAGAGGCAACAGGCACAAGCTGGAACATAGAAAGTTCCATTTAAACATAAGAAAAAACTACTTTAAAATGAGAGTGACAAGACACTGGAATAAGCTTCCCGGGGCGTTGTGGAGTTTCCATCTCTGGAGATATTCTAAACCCACCTACATGCAGTCCTGTGTAAAGTGCTGTAGATTATCCTACTTCAGTGGGCCAGTTGGACTAGATGATCTTTAGGGGTCCCTTCCAACTCTAACAATTCTGTGGTTCTATGAAAAGTAAACAGAATTATTGATTATTTCTGTCTCATTTACAAGTGTGTGTGTTTACTATTTGTTTTGTATGGATTGTCTTAGTTAGACCATACCAAGATATAGTAAGCAACTCAGCAAATGTCAGCATTGGAAACCTCTGGGGAGAAATCAGGTGTAATATTTAACAGCATACACCTCTGTAAGGACATATATCTCTTGTTGTTACTTCTAGTCATATTGTATATCTCTTTTGAAAGTGAAATAATGAGCCAGAGACTTAACATTAGAGGTACATACTGTAGTGCTAGGAGCTGGGAGGAACCCTGTTCAGACTGGTCCCACACAGGCAGGCTCAGGCTGAGGGGTGCCAGCAGGCTTGGCAGAGGCTGCCTTTTAGCCATGAGGTTTTACTTCAGACACAGGGAAAGGAGAGTTCAGACCAGAAAGCAAAAATAGTTTGTTTTCCTTCAGGAGAGCCATCAGTGGCTGGGGGATGAGGTCACAGGGAAGGATGGGAAAGACTTCTTAAACATAGGAATGTCCCATGCACACTTCTCAGAGTGTCCCTTCCCAAAACCCAGCCCACTGTATCACCCAGACTGCAGAGCTACTTATATTTCTACCTTGTAGCAATTTCCTGTGCCTAGATGAATGCAGAACAAGGACCATTCACTATTTTCCTGAAGAACCTATGCACTTTTCTACCCTGTAATAAAGGAGTTAAGCTCCTTTGCTGAGCAGACAACTGAAGCACTGGGAACTAAGTCTTAAAATGCACAGCAACTGCAGGAATCTGAACTACTTGAGACGGGAACTCTGCTGGAGGATGGGCACTGTGGGATAAGCTACCAAGGAGGTTGGAGACAGCTGAAACATCAGAGAAGTTGACAGCCAACGCAGAAGAAAGTCAGATAAAGATTTTAATATGGCCTGAGGAAAACCTCGAAGAAGAGTTTGTAGAGAGAGTGTTGCCAGGGAAGAAGCCTGGGGATGTTTAAGTTCAACAGCATGAGGGGGAAAGGGTTGGTCTCTGTTCTCCATACAGAAAGAGTACTTGGCCAGATGTAATCAAGGTTTGACACCCCCAGCACTGCTAGTGTGACTGCTCAGGTTGTCACCTCAGGACCCAGTTTAGTTGCAGCAGTTAAGTCTAGAGAAGAACTAATATTTATGGCATTTCAGCTCATCTGGCTTGTTTTTACTGAAGCAGAGACACTTGTCTGAATAGTTATGTCAGCGGGTCCACAAGTCAGTAACCTCTGCTGAAGTGGTGGTGGCAGACAGCTGGGAACAAGCTGGGGTTGGCAGCTTATTCGCTTGGCTCTGATGCAGCCAGATCAGCATGTGTGACCACAGCCTCAATATGTTGATTAACCACTAGGGTCAAAAAGGGGTACTTACCTTTGGAGATGCTTGCTTTGATATTTTGATGCCCATGTGCTAATTTGTGAGAAACAAGAATTGCACACTTTTCTCCCTTAGTTGATCCTCTAGAAACGAGGGGCTAGTCATCATTCTTCTGTAACTCTGATATTCAAAAAGAAGTTTCATTTTTCTTTATTAAGAAGTGCCAGAGTAAATTACTGAGAAACTTCCTGCTGTTTTTCTAAACATCTGTAATTTGCTTAATAGCCTGCCCAGCCTTTAACTCTGACAAGTCTGCAGTTTATGGAATATTCATCATCATATCATTTTGAAAGGCTGAACCTGCTGGGAGCTTTGACATCCCTTTTGCTGGAAGTTCACACTTTCTGATTACACTTCCCAGCTGTGGGAAAGGCGATGACCTCTCCATGTGGCTATTGTTCCCCCTCTGTTGCATCCAGGGTTCTGCATTGCTGCTGTTTTCTTAAGTGGAAACAGCCAGGGCAATTCTTTCCTTTCCTCCCCAGCTTTCTGGGCATTCTGTGTAATGTTTTGGTTCAGTGACCACACTGTTATTCTATCAGATTGCCCATCCCTACTGTTCTGGCTTCCCTTTTCTTTTGGAGTGTGTGCATTTCCCTCTGCAGCCTCCACCTACTCCTTTCATGTCTTGTCCTTCTTCATTATGTAGCGCTGAGGCTGTGATGTTGCCCTGTGCAGCTGAAAGTAGTTTTGCAGCTGAGCTGAGCACTGGGGGAGGAGGACAGAGCGCTTAGGCAAGTCATGCTACTGAGGTCTGGGACTGAGACACTAACGGGCAGCCTTAAAGGCAATGAGGGCTGTTGTGGGAATTGTGAGCATGTTTCTTTCAATTACGGCTGAGCGCTTGCTCCCAATCAAGTTTCTTGAATTTCCTCTACAGCTATCTGAGACAAACCTAAGTTTGTCATTAAAAAAAAAAATAAATTAAAAAAATAAAAAAGAAGGAAAATAAACCAGAGATCAAGACGTGTTTTCACCAAATTACATAACTCCTCAAGAAAGGCTCTAGGAAATGCAGTTATCTATAATGAGAAATAGTAGGAATGGAAAGACTGGCTGAGAACTTGTGAACTGGCTGTGCACTCTTTGGTACTTTAGAGTGGTACCCTTTAAATTTCAGATTTGGAGAAACTTTACCATCTCAGAGAGAAGCAAGCAGACATCTTTTTTTGTCTACTTGCTGCAAGCTATATTTTTTCATGTTAGTGAAAAGGTGATACTGCTCAGGAGGGACTTCACTGATTTGTGGCCAAATAAAAATTCAGGATATAAAGCTAATATAATACGGTTCAAGTATACAAAGATTCTCTAAAGGAAATTACCTTTCGCATCTCCCACAGCATCATCAATGTAAGAAGACCTTCAACATATAGAAAAATTTGGTTTTCAAGTGTATGATCTGTGGTTTTAATCATAGCACTGTGGAACTACTTTTTTTGTTTGTTTGTTTTTTGGGTTTTTTTTGTTTGTTTCTTTGTTTTGTTTTAAGTATCTCTGAAACAGTTACACTGCGAATATAACTCTTCTGCAGGAATGAGGCTGTTTGTCGCTTTTATTAGAAGACTTCTGTTGGTTCCAGACTTATGGATCAGTGTTGTTTTCTTAGATGTGATTTTCTTCCATCTGGGCTTCTTGCCTAAACTTCTTCTCTTATGAATGAAGACTAATACAATTTGCTGCACTATGAGTCGTCTTGTCCTTCAACAGATCTCCAAGACAGGTCAGATGAATAATTTTGCTTGGTACCTGCTTCTCTCTGCTGACAATAAAGGGGATCTAACAGAGCAACTCGGGTACATCCATGCATATTAATAGAATCATAGAATCACTTAGCTTGGAAAAGACCTTTAAGATCATTGAGTCCAACCATTAACCCTACTCTACCAAGTCCAGCATTAAGCCACATCTAGATGACTTTTAAACACCTTCAGGGATGGTGACTCAACCACCTCCCTGGGCAGCATGTTCTAATGTCTGACAACCCTTTCTGTGAAAAAGTTCTTCTTGATGTCTTGTCTACACCTCCCCTGGTGCAGCTTGAGACCATTCCCTCCTGTTCTATCACCAGGTACCTGTCAGAAGGGACCAGCGTCTACCTCTTTACAAGGTCTTTTTGGGTAGTTGCAGAGGGCAATGAGGTCTCCCCTTAGCCTCCTTTTCTTCAGACCAAACAGCCCAAGTTCCCTCAGCCTCTTCTCATAAGTTTTTTTCTCAAGGCCCTTTGCCAATATTGTAGGTGTCTAAAGATACTTGAGATGAAACTCACCTCCAGAGTTTGTGGAAAATATACATGGTGTATCAACATTAATTGATTTTTGTGTGAAACAGAACCTTATGGGTATATAAACTCCTAGTATTGATCTTTGTAGTATTGGTATTTGTTTCTTCATTAGGCCTGCAGTATACTTATGCTCCATGAGGAAGGGCTTCTTGTTGTATTTCGGGGAGAAAAAAAAAAAAAAGAGTATTGACTGATGATTTCCATCAAGTATATGGCAATTTTCCAGCAAAGTCTCTCATGTCTATTCTATTTAACTGGAAAATTCCTGGCCTGTTCTAATTCAGGCATTAGCTACCATGAAGAGCAGTAACATTGGCTATCTGAAATGGGTTACGACAAATGTCAGCTAGAAGGTAGCTAATGGGCTATACAAGTTAATTTAGATGAGCTAATGATACTCTGGTTGCCTTTTGTATAAGTATCTTACTTTTCTTCATGGATTATATAAGGAAATTAAGCATTTAGCTTTGGTCTTCTGTTTTGCTTCTGACTTAGATTTCTATCATAACTTTGATACCTGAACTTGAAACACCTGTATTGTACAGAACCAATGTAAAAAAATATGTTGTGGGCTAAATTAAGCAGTAACAGATGATTCAGTAATGCTAAAGTACACACACACACACTCAAAAAACCTAATTAATCTGACCTGCAGATTTTTCCATCATTTATTGTTAAGCATTTGAGAATATGGAGGAATGCATTATGAACTAATCACATACAGCCCTTTAAAATTAAAATACGGACTATGAACTTTTATGAACTTGAAGTCAAAATTTCAAGACATGGACCATTCTTATAACAACCTTACATTAACACTGGCTCCTAAAGAGAATGTGATCTGCCTGTTCAAAGACATTCTCTAAAAGTCACAATTGTAAGTCTTCTTCCTGTCAATCAAGACATGATGTTATTAATCCCATTCACCATTAACATTTTGGAACTGGAATTGTATTTTTCCATGTTATAATTTACAGCACTCTTCATGCATTCATTCTATCCTCATACATATCTTAAGAAAGTGGGAAATATTCAGTGGCTCACATAACCCACTACTGAGAATGTGAGGACTTGGAACATGGTCTTTGATGGGTTCTGGAAAGTTGGAGTGGATCTCAAGTCATCTGCTCCAACACCCTGCTCCAAGCAGAGTTGTGTTTAGACCGTGTTGCTCAGGACCTTGTTGAGTCAAGTCTTAAAAAAATCCATGGCAAAACCTCACAACTTTCTGGGTAACCTGTCCAATGCTTGGCTGTCCTCATGGACAGCCTTGGGCCGCTTATTTCCTTGGACCCTATGGGAACCTGCCACCTTTCAGTATGGGACTATTGTGTCTGATTGTCCACCATGAGCCCTTGTAGCAAAGGTTTGTATTGCTAACCTCTCTGTAGGTATGGGCAGGCTGTTGTTAGGTGCCATCAAAGCCATTTTGTCTTCAGATTTTACCAACCCTTGTCCTGCAGCTTTTGCTCACAAGGCAAATACTGCAGCCCCAACCATTCTGGTGGCTTCAGCTGAAATAATGTCAATTCACCAGTATCTTTTTTTTTTTTTTTAAGTGGGGACCAAAGCCAGGAGAAGTGTGCAAGAGGTGATCTAATGAGTACCAGATAAAGGTGAATAATTACTTTCCTTGATCAACTGACTGTTAATGAAGCCCAGAATGCCAGAACACACTGCTGACACAAGCAGTTTGTTTAGACACAAGCATACATTGGTGTAGCACCAGATTATTCTACTGCACCTCAAGCGTCTTCAGACAAACACTAGTTTTGAGCCAGTTTTATTTGTGACAAAATGTTTCAAACCTACCTGCCTGTTTGACATCAATCCCGATAAGTTAGATGGTGTCACAGTGAGCAAATCTGTAGTACAAAATGTGTGTCAAGGGTATGTCTAGTATCCAAGCACAAGATGACTTTGATACTTCCCCCTTTTTGATGAAAGATAAGATATACTTTAAAAGTTGTTTTATAAATAGCAAAAAAGTACTTTTCCATGCAACTGTCCCTTTTTTTGTTTTTGCTTGTTTGTTCGTTCATTTGGTTTTGTGTGGTGTTTTTTTTTTGTTGTTGTTTTTTTTGTTTGTTTGTTTGTTTGGGTTTTTTTTTTGTGGAAACTCTCTGGGAGACCGTCTCTAAAAGAAGAAACCCAGAAAATACTGGATGAGCTCTAATTGCCATAGCTAGAACACAGCAGTTCTTTCTCAGCTCTTCCTTGCTGCCAAGCTGTGGAGCCCAGAGGACTGGGTCTGGAGCCAGCCTGGTGTCACTGCACTCCTCCATGCTCCTGAATATGGGACAACAATGCAGAGTCAGTCAAATTGGCCTGGCACAGGTCTGGAATAACTTACTATCTGGGCTTTGTGCCATCCTTCCAATGATTTATCCCACGGTAGGTCATAAAAATATTTCCTTTTAACAGATTTATTTAGTACTTATGTTAGTTCTATATGTAGGTGAAGTCCCACATGTATTGCCAATCTAGGCTTTTCCTCCAGTGCTGTATTTCACTTTGCTTGCAGACTTGGTGTCCATGTCCCAACAGTTTTCAGATTTATAATCCTTAGCTTTTGGCTGCAAAATTGTCCACTGCTCTGTTTATCCTCTATGGCTGTGCTTTAAGTGTAGTGCCAGAGCTTGTAAACTCTGATAAGTTTAATCCTATACAGAGTGTGCCTCTCTTTCCAACACTTGGTATCATCTTGGATCTTGATGGTTGCCATACTGCATTCGGCTCCATCTGTTGTTGGGGGATTTTGACTTGGCTTCCCATTGGTCTTTTTCTCACCAATGTCTTTTTGTTTTCACAGCTGACTTATATGTCTACCTCAGAGGTCTGGTTCAGATCTTGCAAACTTCATTTTTCATTTGATAACTTTATTTACATTGTTAGCTATAACTGCTTTCTTAAGAGTTAATCCTGGGTCTTCCAGTAATTTCTGTTTTCCCTCAGATCCACTCCAGATTAGTAGCTCAGATTTGCTGTCTACTTATCTTTTCACTAGCATCTTGTGTTTTCAGATTTCACATGAAAGACTATTTAGATTTTCTCCATCAGTCTTTCACATGTCCAGACCTTCTGCTACGTCAGGTCTTTTACAGTTTGTCTACTCTAGGCTGGGTTGGTTTTTGTTTGTTTAGTTGGTTGATTTTAATTTATTGTACCCTTCTTGTTCTGAAATCATTAGAGTCTAATGTTTTCTTACTCGTCACCATGATGTGAATCAAATACCTATCTTTGCATATTAGTTATACAAGCTGGGTCTTGTGAAAGCCATTAGAGTAACAGCCACATACATTGATTAAATCCTTTCCCTTCCCTTCCCTTCCCTTCCCTTCCCTTCCCTTCCCTTCCCTTCCCTTCCCTTCTCTTCCCTTCTCTCTCTCTTAGCACAAATCAGCATCACTGTGAAAATGTGGTGGTGCTTTACACAGTCTTTTCCCAACTTTCTAGTACTTTTTCAGATAATCAGCAAGAATTTATGCTGAAACAACAGATAGAAATTAACACACTATTAAAGGTCTCAAGTTCCAACATTTGCTGTAAGTTAAATCTCTCTTGAACCACCTAGATGATTTTCAGACAGTCATTAAATCAGGAGAGATACATCTTGTTTCTGTTTCCATCTTCAGATTTTGACACTACTTGTTCAGAAATGAAGTTTGCAAATGTCAAAACATTTCATGACAGGACTGTTTGTAATTTATTATTTTTTTTTCCCCAGAAAAATAAAGAACTTTGTTCAATTTAGTGAAAGAGTGGTAATTTAAATTTTCCATATTGTAACATTATATTTTAAATAACATAACAAGATTTTAACATGCATGCTGCCATTTGAGATAATGAAAAGTATTTTCTGTATTCCAGAAAGACATGTTTTTTTCCAAATCCCACCTGAAGAAAGATATTGAGAAATATTGATTTTTCACTGTTGAAGCACAAGTAATTCCAGTTTTGTGTATTCTCCCAAGAAAGAAATTTCTGTTCTAAGCTGATGCTCTGATTCCTTGCAAAAGCATCTGTCTTACGAACTCTGCAGCCCATGATAATTTATGCAGCATTTGACTAAATAGATCCCATCAATGAAGCAGAGGAAAATATTTACATCTTTTGCTCCAGCACATTTTTGTTTTTCAAAGAACTCTCCCAGGCCTAGGTTTTATAATTATGCAAATGAATATTGGCACAGGTAATCCTCAGCCAGGTTGCGGCCACATTGTAGCAGTTGCTGAACAAACATACGGTGTGTGCCAGCACGTGTCCCAGAGCATCCACTGTTTGAAAACACAAGCTGTAACAAGTGGATGACAAACAAGCAGAGAAGGTGAAGTAATTCGTGCTGCAGAATGCTTTAGTACAACTAATTAGTTGTGCAACTCAAACCTGTCAGTGACAGCAATGAAGAAATGTTTTGAGGACGACACAAAACCCAGTATCTGCTTCAGTTTCAGTTTCCCAGTAATACATACAAAATTACTGTCAGCAATACTTTATGAAAAAATGACCTTTTTTTTTTTTTCAATAATGAAGCAGTACAATCTACCTTGCTAAGTAACCAGCCTTTGAAAGAAGCTTTTCTAAAGCATGGACCGTAAAATAAAAATGAAATATTAGTTTAATAACATTAGACCAACAATTTAATGTGCTTATAATTTTCAAAGCCTCTAAAGAGTAAGAATCAACAGCTGATATTAAATTCTCTTATCTCATTTTAAAATTACATTTCCCAACGAGAACTTAAAAGGTTGGCTGTTGCATTTAATCTGAAGAGAATCATGGATGGTAGCACATATAAAACCCTAAAAGTTAGCACAATCAGTGATGTTACACATGACAATATCTTGTTTTCCTGCAGTCTGTTTCTAGACTTCCTAACAGTCAGAGTTATTTCTTCCAGGAAGGCATAACTTCCTGTCAGCTGGAAAATGTCATCTTGATTACAGAATTTGTGAGGTTTAACTTTTTAGGTTTTGTTTATTTTAAATACTTCAGGCAATTCAGGTGAATTATGGAACATCTCAAAATTTGTTGAGGACTTCTAATCTTCCATGATGTCTTTTGATAAGTCAGTTTCAACAGGTACCCAGAGGTATCTACTACTTCATATCTGACCTGAACTGTGGGTACAGACTCAAAGTATATCTACTACATCTGCTACAGTGATGTTGCTCCACTGCAGTAGCATTGTATTACATAAGTGTAGTCATCAGATTCAGGTGTAGCTTCTAAGAAGTGAAGCAGGTCTCCTCCCTAATTTGTTTCAAGTCCAGACAAAGGAATCCTTACCAGAAACAAAGTGTCATTGCCTGTATGAAATAAAACTAGAAGTTAATAAACAGTTTCCAGGTATAGTTTCTGTGTATTTAGCTTTACTTCTATCCAAATACATTTCTCATCCATACAAGTTTTCTAAATGACTGTATACTATTTTAATTTGATTGCACAAATATCTTCATATATTTTCTGAAAAGTCGTTAACTGTGTGCATGGAGCAGGATCAGCTTTCACAGCTGTAAGTATTTTGATAAAGTAAAATTTAATGGAACATCTTTTCTCTCATTTTGCCTACTCCACTTTTTTTTTTCTTTCTTTCAAGCAATATCTCTTTCAGCATCAATACAAGTTCAGAGAGTTCTGGCAGTATTTACAAGTTTTATACTGAAGAGTAGGACCACATGGGTGTAACTCAGGAGATCACTGCTGAAAATTTTGAGATGCTCAGAATCCTATTGTTTTCTAGTGTCACTGATTTCCTAGGTTAACTTTTGTTCTTCTCCAATTTGCCAATGGGATCTTATAGTTATGTGTCTTAGAAAATGCACTGTTAATTCTTTTCCCAGGGTTCTTGCCCTTTTCTTGACGTGAAAGGCTTTCAGTTTGTAAGAATGTGCACTGTTTTCTAAGAATTAAAAAGTAAGAAAAAAGGCAGAAACAGAGAAGAGGAAGGTGAATTAGCCCCTTACTTTTTTTCCTTTTGTGTTCCTTTAAGGAGGAAGAGCTCTGCACGTAACATAAGTAAGCCCTGAAGAGATGTCTGAGATATCATAGAGGCCTCTTTCTAGGTACCGCAATTCTACCTGCTTGCTAGCTAGGTCATGCTTTCATGTTATCACACATGGAATATTTTGGTCATGGCAATTATAAAACTTATTTCAACTTTTGTTCGTTGTGAAGGCTTCTAAAATGAATTCCAAATGCACCTCTCCTAATGGTTGTATCAATTATATATTTGGAGCTTTTGTGTCAAAAATAACATAATGTGATATCTTATTATGTGTACAGTGTGATGTCACGTTCTCACTTGAATTTTTACATCAGGAAACTGGCATGAAAATTCTACCATGTACATCCAGGATAAATTTTTGTTTCTGATCACTAGGCAAGCTCATGTTCGTGTATGGAACAGGTCACTGAATGATGAACATTAAATGTAATAATTGTTCTTGATGTCAACCAAATAGCAGGTAGCAGTGTGAGTCCTGTCTGGCCTTTTCATTTATTATGCATGACTTTTTTGGACAGAAACTTCCCTTTGGTGAACTGGGTTACAGTCCAAGCCTTGGTGAGGAATGTTTCATGGTGTTTATACCTGCACACCCTGGAAGGCATGCACACAAAATCACACATAAATAATAACTGTTATAAAGATGGAATTAGAACCTTCATGACCAAGAGTGTGCACTTTGGTCCACTGCTTTTATATGGTGATACCAAATATTCATTAACTGTGCAGTCAGCCCATCCATCTGTTATAAGCCTGGGTGTTCTCAGTGCCCAATATCTACTTGCCCAAGATGGAATAGGCATGCAAACAGTGGCTATGAATACTGTGGGAAGTGTCCCCGTGGCAATTTGTGCTCTCCATTCTCCAATTCCCTTTTTCACAAGCACTCCTCAGAGGAGTGCAAGGAGCAGACTGTGACTGCAACAAACTCTTCTGTTACTGGCACCCACTCAGTTGACAGTTGTTATTAGTTTTTGGGGTTTTTTTTTCCCTAGGTTGGTTTGGCTCCCATTGCAACTGATACACATCATCACCCAGCTGGACAGACTTTCCCAGGAAAGACAATAGCCAAGTGCATGCTAATGATGACAATAGGAAGATCCATCTACCTCAGAGCTCTCTTTCAAAGGACTCCCAAGAAAAGAGGTTCTAAAAGACTCAGGGTCAGATGAACTGTCTTCATAGATTGCAAGGACTGAGGCTTACCAAGATGATGTATCCCCTGGCATACATAAAAATACTTACCTGCCAATAAACTGTTGGGGGAAAAAATTTCTTAAGCAGAGAATAGCCATATATATATACTGTCTATTAGTTAAAAAGAAAATTAACTTTCATTCTTCTCCCTTTTGTCTTATGGAGACCTGGGTAAGGCCTTCTTACTCCACAGATTACTTTCATGTCACACTGAGAACATTCCTCCTTTGCTACATCTTCATTCATAAAAGATGACTGTCTTAGTAGTTGGCATGACTGCCACTACTCCCATCTGACTCTCAGCTTCTTGATTTCTGGTGTGTAGCATGTAATACCCCAGCGTCCCTGGACCACTGAGAAGTTGTGCATAGCCTGGTAGGTCAGGTTCTCTTACACTCCATGCCTGTCACCAGGCATCCAGCTAACTCCCTGTTTCTGGGTGCTCGCTCTACTAAGACTTCAGTGTTTCTTGTAAGGTCTCTTCAGAAGATAAGGCTGCGTCACCTACTGCAAAGAAAAAAATCTAGCAATCTTTATTTGTCATAAGGACTCTCAATGCACTTGTCAGTTTTGGATCCCTGGAGTAGCCAAGAAACACAGGATATAATTTTGTAAGGGCTTTTTTTCCATGCTTGATGTTTCCACTATTTGCTTATTTAAGGGAACTACCTTGTTATATCTGCAACTGCATCTAGGGGTAGAAACATACTTATCTTTTTCATCTAATGGAACATTTGATATTCCACTCCTGTCTTTCTGTAGCAGTACTCTCATTTCCAGTCAGAAAACGTTCCTTTCCTGAGTAAATAGCCTTCTAAGATATACTTCACCTTCAGCATCCTATTTAGTGAGGCTAAAATTGGTGGTAAACCAGAAAGACCGACAAATGACTCCACTTTTCTCCACTTCTTGTTTTTATTTGATGTCTCCTTTCTCTTTAGCCTAATAAAGCAAAACAAAAACTATTACTCTAATATACCTCTTTTTCCTGGCAGTTTTCTTAGAAGCAGTTCTTTAAAATGGATTTCCTCCTCTTGATTTGCTTTCTAAAATATTTACGGGCTTTCAGGCATTTAAAAATTAAACATCTCAAAATGATACAAAAATACTTCCTTGGTAGTTCTCAAGTATTATAGTGGAGTATCTTTTTTTTCTTTTGTTTTTCTTTTTTGTTTTTCTTTTTTTTTTTTTTTTTTTTTGTAGAAGCTCTGTATCTCAAGAGACACAGAGATAATCAATGCTAGACAAAAAAACTATACTCCTTAGTTGTAGGATGAATCACCATATCTCTTGCTCCTAGACCTTTCATTGTAAATTTAATAGCCTCTCATAATTTCATATTTTCTTCCTGAGAGTATATTTATCCCTGCATAAATCTCATGCCTTGTTTAAATCCATCTCCTTATCCTAAACCCAGTGATTAAAGTACACTGCTAAACTTTCCCAAAAGTTGGGCTGAGCTCATAAAGTCTATTCTAAATTAGAGTTGTGCTCAGCACAGATGGAGGAGGCTATATCTGAGGTAAATCATTAGTTGCAAAGATGGTAGGAAGAATTAGATGTCTTCAGTTTGGACTAATCATAAAACAGGATCAGAAATGAAATTTTTTATTTGGTAAGTTGTACTGAGAAATTAGTTAGCTCAGAGAAGAAACTTTGGAGGGTTAAAAAACAATCTCCATTGTCCTAGATTTTCAGTGTTTCATTGTGAGATAAATGAAATACATGAACTGTTAACATTAACCTAAATATGCTTGCTCTTCATGCTTTTTTTCCCATTTAAAGTTAAACATTTTTATAGTGAAAATTTAAAGTAAATTCAAAGTGAGAATTTCAGGAAGAAAATAGGAAATATATTAGAAATACTGAAATAAAACTGTTAATTGAAAATAAGTAAAAATGAAAAAACCTTTAGTTTTTACATTGCCCCTTCTTGTTTTTTTGTTTTTTTGTTTTTGTTCATAGCTATTTGCCATTTTCTCACAGTGTTTATTTTCCTGAAGTTACATTTTAATTTCAGGTGTATGCTAATTTGTTGTTTGCTGAAAATGAAAGCCAACTCCAGTTAACTTCAGCCAACATTCTGAATAAGGAAATCTCCCAGTTAGCCACTAGGATGCACTGAGATCAGGGCTGCACCTTATTATTTTGCTGCAGGACAGAGTTGTTTTCATGTGTGTTTCAAGAAAAAATATCTCCTTCAGCTCCCAGTTCATGGCCCTGAAAAGCCTTTTGGATTATGCTGCCTCTGCTCTTTCTTTTCAAACAAGAGTGGAGGCCAGTCAGTCTTTCAAAATGCTGTCAGAGAGGAAGTGTTGGCTGTGCTTCTTTTACTCCATTGCTCACTTAGTGACCTCTATAGTCTGGAGTGGAAGAGAGAAGCTTAGTCAACAAGGAGGCCATCAAGCAAGGCTTTGCCTGCTCTGGGCTTTCTGAAAGACAGGTTTTCAGAGAATCATACGGAAATTTTGATGGGCATATTACAAATGGGGGTCCTTGAGCAAAGGCACAATGCTGCCTTTTGGAAACAGGTCAGCTTACAGCAGATAATAAGGTGTTGGCTGATCAGATGCAGGAGACAAGTTCTAGCTAACGGATGAGAGTTGGTAGGCATGATAGCATGATACTTAGTAATACGGCTAATGTCCTTCACTGATCTTGAAGGTAAAAGCAAGTAGCTTATACTGTACTTGCAAGGTTTCCAGAGCACTTAATGGAGGTAGGACTAAGCATCTGCATGCTTGCAAGACTGCAGATAAAAAAGATATAAAGTCAGATTTGCAAAGAGAAGCTGTGTTGAAGTCCAGGAAGCCAGGCAAAAAACAGTGAACCGCTTTTGTTAACTCATGATTTAAGTGGCTGCTTGGTACTTATGAAAAGCTTTGGTGGAGGGAAGGAAATCCCAGTTTTCACAGCACTCAGTCAGTCACTTTTAGGGTGGAAAATCAGATCAGGAAGCAATCTGCTGGCTATGCTAGACACTTTGTCAATTTAAAGCTGGAAAGGGAGACTTTAGACACTATCACAAAGTCCAGCAAATCAATGCAGATGCTTTTGCTGCTGGAAGAGTTGCAGGTTTGTGGCAGCGGCATTCAAAAGACAACCAATGCCTGGAGGCCGGAGGTGATCTAGAGCTACTCAGGCTGAATTCTTTATTCAGAAAACATAGGTTTTATTCCTAATGCAGGCGTGGATTCATCGAGACTCTTCAGTCCATGTGTAAGTCACTAATTTTTAGACACAAATTTGCAACCAGAGCATATGTTTTACAGTCTATTACTTGAAGAGTTTAGCCTTTTTCCTGATCAGCTAGCTGGTGAGTTATCTGTTTACTGAATGCAAGTTATTTGAAAATGAGGTACTGAATGATTATATACTAAAAATCAGAATGTCTCAGTAGTGATTTGAATTTACTTTTTCTCTTTGTTTGTTTCTTTGTTCCTTCTGCCTAAAATCTTCTTCAGGTCCTTGTCCCCTGGATAAATATTCTTCTGCTGCTTAATTGAGGTGAAAATTTAGGTATTGTTCAAATAAGTTAATATGGTATTTGCAACCTCAATCTTCCTTATTATCATATATCATAGTCAGTATACATGCTATTTTACCTTGACATTGTAAGGAATAATCTATTATTAGTAAATGGTAATATTAATTATGCTATAAAATATGTCTTTATATATATATAATTTAGATAATCAAGCTGTGACACTAATAATGATTGTATAATACAAGTCGGTCCTTGTGCATTTAATTTTTTTACATGGAGTAGTGAGGTGGAAGCATCGAGGCAGAGGACAAGTACTTCATTCAAGGTAGATACAGCTGATGTTTCAGCAATTGAAGGAAAATGGACTAGATGATTGACATGTCATATTTCTGTAACTAGGCAAACAAATCACTCTCATTTATATAGTTCAATAGTTTATTAAAATGCATTATTATATTTTGTTGTTCCTAAAATATTTTTATTTTCATTTAATTGACTTATTTGTGAAAAATTGTATTTTGAGATTTTTATATTACATGAAATCAGTATCTGCTTTGCCTGTTTTTGCTTGTGATTAACAAGTAAAAAGGGAGTATCAGAACATTTCCAGTGAGCTATTCTGTTTAGATTCTCTTAAATATTGACAAAGATATTTTCATTGGTTTGAAACTAGTAATCCACTGTTTCTGAAGAGGAATGTGAAAGTGAAATGGCTTTTGGAACATGCCTGTTTTCTTGCAGGATGCATCAATGGAAATGGATCAGAAAAGAAAATAAATCCTTAAGATTTTTCATCAGGATAAATTTTTCCTTCATTCAGAATTTTCTGTGAAAAAAATGCCTAATTTAAACTGATTTATGGTTGATAAGAATACAGAATAACGTAACATTCCTATAATTCTTCTTCATTTGATAAATATGCTTCTCTGTATTAAATTTCTTAATTGTTTTCAAGTATGAGTTAATATTTGGACTTCCTGTTTATATATAACCTCCTTCTGCAAAGTACTCCCAAAGTTCTGTTCCAACAGAGTAACCATAAGAATTGTTGGTAATTTTTGATATTTGAAGCTTCTGGGAAAGTGATAGCTTTCCTACAATTAGATCAATGCAAAGACTGAAAGGGACCATCTAGGAGATTTTGTTCTCAGTTTAAAAGTCAAACTTCTCTCTGCTTGCTGAACAATTTTTCAATATACAACAAATTCCACTTACAGAAAAGTTTACAATTATCAATATCTCTGTCATTATGTTGTGGTACCTCTTCACTTTCCACTGCACCAGGCACTCTGGAGATGTGTGATAGATTGTGACAAGCACTTCTGTGTAGCTTGCACTCTCAAGGTGAAGGAGGGGAAACGCAGGCATAGGAAGCTAAGAATATTTTCTAGGAAGACTAGAACATTTCTAAAAATGCAAAAGAGAAATTGTGTGTAACGGGAGCACAGATCAAGGCAGAAGATGTGAGCCCTGCGTTGGGACTGGAGTCTGTGCTGTACTATCTTTCCTCTCTTCTGCATGTCTGACGTACCTCTGGGAACACGGAACTTCCTGTGATGGTCCCTCTTGGAAAGGAGATGGGGAAAAATATTTCTCAGATGAAAAATATAAAAGCAAGTGATGAACACAAGAACTCTGCACACCATGACTTTCCCCACACTTAGGGACTGTCTTTGCCAACATAGAATTCCTGATTTCTTGAATCTTGGTTGAGCATCCTTTGTACTGTATTCAACTGTATGCATATGTTACCACTACGCATCTACAGTGATAATGGTAACTCTGAAGTGTTCAGAAGTGCTCTTCTATACAACAAACCTCAGGCTCAGCTCCTGGTGGGTTTTCTGCATCTTCTTCGTAGTTGTGCCCGTGATTAATAATGTTCCCATTTACGACTACAGTAGAAATCACAAGCTTTATCACAGAAAGGCCAGATAATTGGGAAAATGTGTATAGTTTGAGATAACAGACAATTAACCCCCTATTTATTTATTTATTTGTTATTTTGCTCATTGTGCTCTTATATCTCATGTTTGTAGCTCTGTCTCCCAAAATGTTCTCTGTCAAAGAGGAGAACTTCGTTATAATTATCTACGTTTTTTCCTCATATGTTTTTAATCCAGACAGATAGCATAAATGAAAAATAAGTTGCACAGGATAATATGATCAATAGGAAGGAGTAACTTAAGAGTTGATGTCATAAATAATAAATAATTGCAATGATAAATAATTCCATTAAGACAATCCAGCAGTTTGTGATGCCACTGTAACTCAGAGCCAAGCATTGATTTCAGGTAACTGTCATTGTACAGAACTATAAATTTACTGTGTAGTGAGTTTTTTTAATGATAATGGTTTGGAACTGAGGAGGAAGAAGATACAGATGGGAGGAAGAGTACGTGCATGAATCTGAAAAATCTCTCTGTGTTTTGTGATACATTACTCTATAACTGTTCATTTAATTATTGGGTTCATGCATGTAAGTGTGGTAAGAATAGATGGCCCCCATTCATTTAACTGCTTCCTATCCCTTTCCAGCTGACTGTTACACATCTCCACACCTTATTGCCTGGGCCCCAGCTCCCACATTCCCTTCTGAGGGAATATCTCCTCTGAGTCACGATTAGATTTTCTACCCTTTAGATGCAACTTATTGGCAGATGGTTTTAGCTGAATTTAGACAGGCACAGATGCCTTCATGCTTGCTGTCTTTGCAAACAGAAAAAAAAAAAAAGGGGGAGGGGAGGAAATAACCACAGTCAACTCCATGTTTCTTTCCTTTACCCTTTGTGTATGTGAGTGCTTGTGGGCTGTCTATGCCTCCATATACGTTTGACCTGCTCCAAGAAAGGAGGGATATTGACAAAGAGATGCACAGTGCTGACAAGGAATAAAATTTGGCATATATTTTTATATAATTTAATCTCAGGAGGACTAGGATAATATAGATAATTTGCAAGTCTCATTTAGTATGGAACTTATTTAGAAATTGAGCTAGAGCTAGTAAATCCTTCCCATGAGTCTATTGAATGTCTGACAATCTTCTGTAGGCAAGCTATGGCTCGCTCTTTTGTTCTTTGGTGTTTTTCCATAATTCTGTTCTCCTTAACTCCTATTATTTAACTCAATTATGAGATGGAACTGTCCTTAGTGTTTAGATAACAGAAAAAAACAGAGAATTACAGTTTTATAGACTATTCTTGCATTTAAAAAAAACATGTTCTACAAAATAGTTATGCAAAGTTCTGTGATCAGTGCTGTTTCAAATTGTGCCACAAATACAGCAGATCTAAAGCTAAACTCATAAATATTTCGACACAATCCTTAATCTTCTATAGAAAGAATAAACAATAGTTTAAAAAAGTCAATAAATCCCTCATTTAAAGTCATTCTTAGAAACAGGAGGGACAACACATGTCACAACCAAATCCAAAAGCATGAAATGTGTTTGAATTCTGGCTCTGTAACCTCCTGCTTGCTGTCTATTCTTGCAAGTCTGGAGGAAATAAATCTTCCTATCTTGGACCTATCTTGGATCTTCCTAGCTAGGACCTACAAGATTCATCCTAAAACTGGACTTGGCAACTCTTATTTGTGAAATTCTCCACTTCTCTAATGGCAGTTTTCCATATTGTAGAAGTTAGAGTTAAAAACTGTATTTCAATCTGTGCATCTAAACTAAAGATTAAAAGAACACACAACAAACAAACCTGAAGAGATGCAGTTTCTTTAACACAACTGTAGAAACTTAACAATGGTCATCTTGGAATTTTTTCCTAAAATAATTCAGTGATTTTTGAGAAAAAGCAATGAAAGCTACAGCAGTACTCTTTCTAAATACACTCCGGTAATGTCAGAAGTCTTCAGACTTTGAAAGAGTCTGCTATATACCTGGTCTATGTAATGTTTTACTACTAATCCATAACTAAAGAAACCTCTTCATTGTGTTTCTGTACCTGCATAAAGGATGAGAGCTAAAACTAGAAAAGGCAAATGGTACAACATGGATCACTAAAGGCAAACAGAGACCTACAAAGCAATTTATTCTTCTGGTTCAGGTTTAATTCGCTTTTCAACAAGGTTCATTTCAGCTGAACATTAACATATAAATCTAATTTTAGTTTAAAACTTGTCATTTCTGCTGAGAATTTTAACCAAAACATGTAAAATTATAGTTTTTAGTAAGGTTATTTTAATTATAGTATTTGGTCCCGATTTAGTAAGAATAAATGTAGATTTGAAACAGACAACTTTTTGAAGTTGAGGGTTGCAATTAAAGTTGATTGTCAGTGGAAATGGGATCTACACATTGGCTCTCCATTAGATCCCTCATCCTGAAGCTTAGCACAGAAAATGGTGGAGCTCATGTGAGAAGTTATTTAATTGAAAATGTTAGTTATCAGTGTCATGAAATGACATGAAACATGCAGCAACTGAGAAAAGTAACTCACACCATGTGGATGAAATGCATGGGAAAGGCAGTACAGCTGCTCTAAAATGTCATTTGGGGGCTTTATCCTGCTGCTGGTCACAATACTGTCTGAGTGTTTTTCAAGAGAAAACAATAGTACTAGGGAGGTCCATGCAGGTTTCATTTGGTATCAGCTTTTCCATCTCCATTCATGGTGAAAATGTTGCTGTTTCATTCAGTAGTGTTAGAACACAGCAATACTTGGTAGGGAACATCTTTTGTTGTGACTCTAAGTGAAGTAAGATTTGATTCTTAGCATTGGATCCACCATCAAACTGTTGATGCAAAGAGAAATCTAAGGAAGGAAAAACTAGCAACAACAACAAAAAAGATGTACAAGATTTGAGCACTGACTGAGTGCATTTTTTGGCATGTTAAGCTATTAGCAGAGATATCTTGTGCAAGCATGTGGAAGGAGTGGTAGCAGAACTGCTGATTCAGAAAAGCACTTCAACATTTCATTTTTTTTTAATGTGGTTTACATTAGACAATGCTTCCTTGCCCAGCTGTAAGAGATTTTTGACACAAACTGGAACTGGATGTTTCACATAGCTGAGGCTACATAATATTCCATTCTGCTGTCTGTGCTGTAGCTTGTTTCCTTACTGCTACATGTGCAAACAAAAACTGCAAGTTAATTTTCTTAAAAAAGGTTGGACTGTCTTAAATGTACTGGGGCTGCCTGCAGGCACAACACCTGTAAGATGCATTATAATTCACCTCTACAGTTTGTGTGGCAATTGTATTATTTAACCCTTCTGTATGGTAAGCAGTAAAACTCGAGATGCATCCTCCAGGCAGATTAGTGATGTGTGATAGACTGCTGCTTCACTTGGGGTTTCAGCATGAAGTAAGTGACAACACATTTCCATTTTGCCTTGGCATTCTAAACAACATCCATGTTTAGAAAGTAGCATGGCTAGGAGGTGTTTCTATACCTGCCTGTAAACATGCAATTCTCCAGTCTGTGAATCAAGACTATCAAGTTCCTCCTCTGCTTGTCCAGTTGAACAGCTCTACAATGTCTTCTGGGGCTCAGTGCACCTCTTCTTTTATTCTTCCTGCTTCAAACTGCTTAAAGAAGTAGCTTCCTGAAAGCAGGTGTGAGTATTGTGATGGTAAAGGAAGGAATGTAAAAAGAGAATCTAGTTAAGTACTCAAAAAATAAACAACAGCTTTTGTAAAAAAGAAAAGACCAATGGGTATTTTAACATTACTCCTACCTGCACAATAATTGTCCTGTGAGTCAGACAAGACTGCTGGTTTATTGTTTTGTTTTGTTTTGCTGACTTTTTCTCAGTGGGATTGTCTAATTATTGTCTACACTTTTGCTGCATTTGAAAATTTCCAAGCTGACTTGACAGAAACTTAAGCAAAAATCTACATCAAACACCTGAAATATACGTTTACAAGCTGCCTTGTTTTGCAAGTTATGGAAACTACTGCAAGTAAATGCAAGCACATAAACTGCCTTTACAGCATCACATATTTTGTTCCCACCTCCAAGAGGCATATAAAATAAGTTTGTTTTCCTCCAGTAAGCACATTCTTTAGTTCACCAAGAATTTAATTTCTTCTTCATGAGGGCCAGCATTTGGATAACTTTTTGCTTTTGACACAAATATTTTTCAAGGAGTAACAGACTTATAAGATGCTCATGTACAGTGTTGTTACTAGGAGGGTCTACCAGACAGATGCATTTTTTTTCCTTAGGAAACATAATAAGCATAAGAAATAACTTGCCAGCTGTGGAGTTCTCCTGCCATTTGCTCTCCAGGTCTGTGTTTTATTTCTACTTAATCCCCTTTTCTTCATTAAACATATATTCCTACAAGGACTGAAGTTCACAGGGGACAGCCAAGTAGCATAATACTGAAGTTTAATCTCTCTTGGTGCTTATGCTTTCCATCCCTGTCACATCTCTTTGATCATAAACAACATTTGCAAGATTTATGTTGGAGAGAAGAATCTGCTGCCAGTGTGCAGGAAATGGGGTCCTGGGACTTCCTGGGATGGAACAAGATTTCTTCTCAAGGTGATTCACCTCTTAGAGTTGGCCTGTGCTCCCTCATAGAATGCATAACCTGACTATTCTTACTTCATGTCAATTTACCAGCTTTTTTCCACTTAATCTTCCACTGCATTTTTAAAACTGAAAATATTATTGGAAATGCTAGCACTGAAGATTACTGAGGAAGTTCACAGAAACTCAGTGACAGGCTTTTAACCAAACCATAGGGAATCAAAACACCAAAATATTCTTACATTCTAAAATTAATGTATTTGTTTCTAGATCATTATTAATTTTTATTTATGCTCACAGTTGTACGTACTGAAATCAGAATTTAAGAAATATTGTGGAAATAATATACTTTAGAAGTGGATATGGAGTTGATGACAACATTTCATTACAGTCTGCTCTGGGTAACAATCAGTCAAATACCCCCAACTCTCTAGCCCCAGTTTTTGAATGGGGTGGAATTAATTTTTATAAGAAAATACATACTTTAGAACATTTTAGAGGTTTAAAAAACACTGTGAAAATGTATTCTATTTCTTTGTCAATAAATAAAATTAATTGGCAAGAATTTTTACAGAGAAAAACTTTCCTGCTATCATTTGCTACTCTGCAACTTTTGAAAACAATCTGAGTTCTGAAGTAGAAAAAACAACAGCCCTGCAAACCCAAAGGAAACGATGTAAGCTTATAAACAACCCCTCTTGATACCATTCATTTTCTCACAGTTGGACACAAAAGGGGAGTAAGGGAATACTGTCAGCATTTTTGTAGGTTTTATTCCATTTTTTTCAACCAGATGTACCTGTAAATCTCACAAGATTTCAAGCAAGGTGCTTTAGATTAAAAATACATTTTAATTGGAGTAGAAAGTAACTAAAATTGCCAGAAAGCAGAAAAGCATTTAAAGACTTAAACAGCATTCTGGATAATCTTATTTGTATTCCTGTGGTGACGGTCATTTGTAAAGCTAAAATAAAGACTAGTTTTTGATTTAATTCTGGTATTTTTCTAAAATCTCTGGCATGAATCCATCACATTGTGGTGTTTTTTATCCAACTTTCCAATTAGGTTACCCATAACTGGAATTTTAATAAAGCCTGAGATGCTTATTTTCCATAGCATCACACTACAATGGATTGTTGAAAATGTCTGGGAAGCACTAAAAATATTGGACTTTCTCACACATAGTGAAGTAATACTCACCAGGAGAGAGTGTGTGACTGATTGTGTGGAGCTTAGTTGTCCACCAGGGTTGTACTACAACAAGTACAAACTTTGAGGTGTATCATTTTGGAGGGAAGGTCATCAACCTTGCTGGGCAAAATATTGCATTTTCTTGTAGCCTTCCCACCTTTTTTTTTTTTCTGAAAAGATGAAAATATACAATGTAATAATATGTAAAAAATGTAATAAAATGTAATATGTAAATAAATAATAAAATGTAATAAATATAATAAAATGTAATAAAATAATAATAAAATAATAAAATAATAAAGTGTAATAAAATGTAAAAAATATACAATGTAACTGTAATTGTTGTGTGAGTATGTGTGTGTGAAATAGATTTTGATATCTATTTTGAAATAGATGCCCACACTGCAAATTTTCAGCCCAAACATTTCAAGTACTGTAAAGACATCAGCAAATGAAAACAAACACTGACACAGAGAGCTTAAAACACCCTTTGACAAGTACAACCTTGATAACCTGATTATTGTGTTATGCAGGTGTTACAGAGCTAATGTTTACTTTTAATGCTGAGGATAAATAAAGCCCTGGTAAGAATGATTATAATAATTGAAATTGATTCAAGCAGTTTATTCTGACATGTTTCTTTTTAATTAAGCTGTGAAAATAATCTATTCTTCTGTATGAAATGTGAAACAAAGCAGGTTAACGACAGTGTAATTATGGCAATATGAATATCTGAAGATATGTGATTTTGTTTGACATGTAGTGAGCCTTCTGATATCTACTGAAACTTTAATTTCCTTGTGCTTGTAAAATATCAAAATAGTAATAGCAATACAGCCTTAACTCGGTAAATACTTAAATGTTTTCCAGAACAAAATCAGTGCTGACCAATAATAGTTAATTAACTTAATATATGGAAGATACTGGTTTATCTGCTTCTCGTTTTTAAACCAGTTTGACCCATGTTCTCAACTAACTAAACTAAACTAACTAAACTAAATTGTTTCAAAAGTTAATTGCTAATTTGTGGGGCTCAGGAGAGTTTCTGGTCTATGAAGACCACAAACATATCCAACTGCTTCCTTTCACCTTCTTGGGCAGAGACCTGGAAGGACACTCCTTCACAGCCCAGTGTACCTTGGTTTCCTCTGGAAGACAGGCAGATGCACCAGGAGAACGCAGCATGCGTTGGCCAGGCTCCTAAGGTAAATGTGAATGCACAGGTGAGAAGCCATAGGTCACGCAGGCTGTCCCTAGACACTGGTTGCTGAAGTTGAGAACTATAATTTTCTGCTATAGACATTTCCAGTGTTCACCAGAGATGGAACTAGAAACCAGATATCCTCAACCTGTGATTGCCCTAGCAGCTCTCTAGTGTAATAATTGAATTATTCTATATTGAACTTAATTAGGAATAACTGAGAGTGTCTTCACCTCAGAAGTCTTGTAACCTGGTAGATAGGATACTCCTGAGTAAGCAATGTGTACTTAGAGGTATCAGGAGAGGGTGTCTCACCCTGTCCCCCGACCCTGGTATTCCCCTGGCTCTTAGCTGCTTCAGGTGAAGAGGGGCAGCAGACCCCTCAGGGATTCTGCCTCTCTTCCCCTTTTCAAATTATTTCCAATAATTCGTGAATAATTTGAGGGGAACCAAAACCTGATTTTCAACCAATTTCTTATTCTCAAATGAAATTAGTCCATCTCTACTTGTTCCCATGCTCTTTTCTACCAAAGCTGATACCTTAGATACAGTCTTGAATGAAACAGTGCAGCCCAATCAATGTTTGATGTGTGAGAGCTCTTTCTTCTCCTTTTTTTTTGTGAGATCTTTCCTATTTCTATTTCACACCTTTGGTCTTTCACACCTTTTATCATTTCACGCCCTTGATATTTTTTATGTTCTTTTGCTTCTCTTCATTCCTCTGCTTCATCAGTTGCTTCTATCCAGCAATATGGAAAAAAAAGTGATTAAAAAAGCAATGTACCTGTGGCATTCAGCACTTTCTATTATTTGAGTTGTAATGGCTTTTTGTGCTTCTTTGTGTGAAGATTCCAGTATTTGTCTGTTGGATTATTTTCTGGGTTTGTTGTAAATGTAGTTGCCTGTTTCTGCTTAAGACTTTGCAGAACATATGGATACATTTGCCTGGGTAAGCCTTTTCCAAAATCTACAGTATGAAAGTGATGACAAGTTTGGTGCCTGTGTGGGATTTTACTTTTTTTTTTTTTTTTTTTTTTTTTGTGACCACCCCCCCCAATCTTTTTACCTCTCTTTCTTCTCCTTTTATTCCTTGTTTCTCTTTGTACCTCTCATGCCTGCTTACCTTGGGGTTTGGTCTCTCACTGAGATCTTTCCTCCTTCATTATGTGCATTTCCATGCAGAACACAGCTGAGCTTACTGCCAAACAAAATGTGTGTTTGAGGACTGGATCTGTGGCACTTCAGAGTTGTGACCTGAGCACCTGCATGGCCTCACGGGAATGCCAGGTTTCACAGACACCACTTTGGACACTGAAACATGCAGAAGTCAATAATAACCATTGCTGTAGACCTTCAGCACATATTCAGGCTCCAACTGACCCAAGCATTGGTTTTACATCAGGAAGTTCTCTGACATTTTAAAGATGGGCAAAGCAAATTATCCAAACACAGTGAAATCCAAAGTCCCTGTTTGGACAGATGATTTCTATATGCTTCTCTGTATATACATTTGTAAAAGTCAGTAATCTAAAACTTGTAATACCAAATAACTACGTAAAATTTCCTAGAATGATGTAATAGAAGTGATAAACAGATACTGCACAACATTTTAAAGTGTTTTAGCTCCTTTATTTGTACATATTTAACACATTAAAAATAAGTGAAAAATGCATTCAAAATTTTTATTTATGACACTCTGCCCAAGTAGCCTTGTGGATCCACAGTAGCTGCAGGGTAAATATCCATTTCAAAGTGAGAGGATGAATTGTTGAGCACTTCTTGATAAGCCTGTAAGATCTGAAGTGCAATTGCAGAATTTTGCACTGCTGCTTGTTTGTGTTTTCCTGTTCCAGCATGGCTTAAGGGATTCACTGTGGCCTATCTGCTTTGACAATTCAGTCCTATCCTAGAATTTCTAATATCTTGTGTTAAAGCTCTGCCTCCTGATGATTTTCATGACAGTCTGTTGTCTCATTCAGAAATCATGCAAAGTGATGGCCCAAATAAAAATTGGAAAATAACATGGATTTCCTCAGTGGATTTTCCACAATGATTATTAAGAATGGGAATATTTTCATTTTCCTGCATGGCCTGCCAGCTAGTTTGGCTCTCAAGCTGCCAGAATATTATTTCATCTTTGGGTTTGTTTTTCAGAAGCTTTGTCAGAAACACTCATCTCTCCAAGTGGTTTCAGTTACCTCTCCGCGGACCAGCTCTGTGAATTTTGGGGAAGAAAAGTTAGAAAATTGTGTTTTCTCCCTTTTGACACTACTTCGACAAAGAAAGTGCATGGCTTAGATAGCCTTTTTTAATCAAAGAGATTTAAAGCAATGAAAGAGAAGAATGTACTGATTTACAATAATTGTCTGAAGATTCAAAAGTGCAAAATAAAGACTTCAGATTAAGACATTTATAAACCTGCTACTAAGCTAAAGGTGTTAGAGACGACACCAGTAGCAGGTATTTATATAATCTGTTTTATATCCTTATCATAGTATAGAAACAGTTTTTGGAGGTTAATTAGAAATTTTCATACAATCAGAGGATGACAGATGGCTGAGGTTGGTAGGAACCTCTAGAGGGCATCTGGTGCAAACCCCTACAGCAGGTTGTTGAGGTGTTTCTGAATATCCAAGTAGTTTGTGAATATCTTCATGGATGGAGACTCCACAGCCCCTCTGGTCAACCTGTGACACTTCTTGGTCACTCTGACAGTGAAAAAGTGTTTCCTGATGTTCAGAAGGAATCCCCCATGTTTCAGTGTGTGCCTATTGCCTCTGTTCTTGTCACTGGGCACCACAGAAAGGAGCCTGGCTCAGTTGCCTTTGCACCCTTCCTTCAGGTATATGTTGGTAAGATCCATGAGCTTTCTCTTCTCCAGGCTGAACAGTCCCATCTCTCTCAGACTTCCCTCATAGAAGAAATACTTCAGTCTCCTAATCATCTTTGTGGCCCCTTTGCTGGACTCTCTCCTGTATGCTTAAGTCTCTCTTGTACTGGGATGCTCAGAACTGGACCTAATGTTCCAGGTTTGGAACATGAGTAGAGGGGAAGGATTACCTCCCTTGGCTTGCTGGTAAAAATCCTCCCAATGCAGTCCAGGATACCATTAGTCTTCTTCACTTCAAGGGTACATTGCTGACTCATGTTAAACAGGGTGCCCACCAGGACCCCCAGGTCTTTTTCTGCCAAGCTCCCTTCCAGCCAGGCAGCCTCCTGCTGGTACTGATGAATGGGGTTGCTCCTCACCAGGTGCAGGACTCTGCACTTTCTCTTGTTTAACTTCTCGAGATTTCTGCCAGCCCACTTTTCCAGCCTGTTAAGGTACATCTGGAGCAGGGCACAGCTCTGATATATCAGCCACTCCTCCCAGTCTTGTGTCTTCAGCAAACTTGCTGAGGGTGCGCTCTGTCCCCACAAGAGAAGGACATGTAGCTCTTGGAGAGAGTCCAGAGGAGGGCCATAAAAATGGCCAGAGGGCTGGAGTACCTCCCCTATGAAGACAGGCTGAGAGAGTCAGGGTTGTTCAGCCTGGAGAAGACAAGGTTTTGGGGAGACCTTATAGCACCTTCCAGCACCTGAAGGGAGCCTAATGGAAAGATGGGGATAGCCTTTTTTTAAGGGCATGTAGTGATAGGGTAAGTGGTAATAGTTTTAAACTGGAGGAACGTGGATTCAGGTCAGACATTAGGAAGAAATTCTTTACTGTGAGGGTGGTGAGACACTGAACAGGTTGCCAAGGAAAGCTGTGCATGTTCCATCCCTGCAAGTGTTCAAGGCCAGGCTGGATGGGGCTTTGAGCAACCTGGTGTAGTGGGAGGTGTCCCTGCCCACACAGCGGGCTTGGAACTAGATGATCTTTAAAGTGCTTTCCAACCCAAACCATTCTATGATTCCTTGTTGACGGAAACTGGACACAGCACTGATCTCAAGGGTACATCACTAGACACTGGCTTTGAACTAGATTTCATGCCACTGATCACCACTCTTTGGGCTCAGCTGTTCAGCCACTTGTCAATCCACCTCACTATTTGCTCATGCAGCTCATAGTTCATCAGTTTCTGTCTGAGTTCCTTATGGGATACAGTGCTGAAAGCCTTACTGAAGTCTGATGGTTTTATCTGTTCATCTCAATTTTTGATCATTTCCTTTTACCTTTTAATTATTTATTGCTCCCTTCCCTTTTGATGCTAACAACAATGCAGACATTTGATTTGATAGATGAAAATAATTATGCTCTCTGCAACAAGCTAAGCTTTAAATCTGTACTTTCTCCTTCATTTTCTGCCAATTGCAAGTAAATTAAAATGAGTGCTTCTATTGTTTAAAGATTATAAATAGTAAGACAGAACAATATTTCCTATGTTTTGCATTTTCATATTACATTTCATTTATCCTGCATTGCATTTTAATATATGTATTAATACAAATTTAATTCTCATGAGCTGCTGGAGGAGGTAGAAAGGTAGAAGTTTTGGCAAGACGGATAGGGGCATTTCAGCAGTTATCAAGTGTGGGAAGCATGCAATGGAATAAGCACATGAATTGCGTACATCTTGCTAAAACAACCATTACTGACATTTATGAAGCCTAACATTTAATTAATCATCAGAGGGTCCAAAAATCCCAGGTTCCCAAATGCCTCTGCTATGGTTTCAGGCATTTTCAGAATTCTTTTCTACAAGGAGATAACTCTTTTAAAACTCCATGGTTTTGCAAGACTGGAATGAATAAGGCCCTGTGTATGACAAAATAAAAAGGTATATATCCATTTTTATTTTTAGGGGAGATTTCATAAAACTGAAAGAAATCAAGGAGAGAAACAATATTTCTTCTACCAAGGAAGCACATTTTTCCCTGTTAATCCTAATACTTCAGAGTTACTGGGAAAATTAAGGCATATGTCATAATAGCAGATGTTAAAGAACTAAGAGAGAGGGAAGATGTTCATAACACTCAAAATAAAAATAAAATGCCATTAAATGTAAGTATTTTGCTGGAAAGTCTTCTTTTTCAAGCTGTGAACCTAGAGAGGTTCAAGTGAGAAGAAAGAATCTATACCTCAACCATCCAAAATTAAGAAAGCTGGATCCAGCCACTACTTGTCCTTACTTCCACAAACATAATTTTCTGTATGTGTTTATATACAACTATATATGTAGATTTAATTTAAGATACTGAGGATGCTTACTAATATGTGATCTATTCTGAAACCTCATATAATCTTTATGTTCTTACATGAGATCATAATCTATACGTGTTAAAAGTTGACAAACTTTTAGCTGTGTTACACTCCAGATGACAGTCCTGTTACAGCAATAACTGAAAAAAAGTAAGATTGGAATCTGTATCACCCATTGTGGAACTGGAGAGTTTTTATTCTTCTGATTTTATTACATCATTTATATGAATGGTACTGAAAAAGTCATGAGACTCAATCCAATAAAGACAGAAATGATGCTGTAAACTGTGTTAGCAATGTAAAATAAGTAATGCCATCTTACAGAAAAGGAAGCAAAGGGAAGGTGTATTGACACCACTGTTCATTTTATTAAGCATTATGTAGCTGGTAAAGTAATTTCGATATATGTGAGAAACACAAGTATAGTCCCTGTCTTCAAGAATTTACAACCCAACTTCCTCACACTGATGGACCACTTCAGTCCTAAAGTGCACTGGCCAAATTTTGGTAGCATTTGCCCTTTGAAAAAGGGGAGATGGCAAACACAGGAGCTGTACAAGCCTCCAGTGAGCAGGAAGTTGGAAGATGAGGGGCAATTTGAGAGTGAGGATGCCTGGTGGGACGGGTAGCCTCTCACCAGTGTCATGAAAGACAAGGTGAAGAAAACAGCAGATTAAAAATGATACCATGGAAGACTAAAGACAGAAAGAGAATGGCAAGACAGAGCTCAAACATCAGAAATATTGTCCAAAAAGCACTCGTCACTGAATGGAGTATTGTATATCCATCCATCCATATTCTTGCATGTCTCATCTCTGAAGAAATGGTCCAAATTTTCTTTAACTAAATTGGCTTATCTAAGCAGAAATATTAGGCCAGATATATTAGCCTTTTGAAAAACAAGGTGGTAAAAAGATTCTTTTTTTCCTCATTAAAATCTTGTGCATTTTCTTCTGAGTAGCAGTAGCAGTAGACCTCCCTTGCTTTCATTGCAAGAGATTTGTTACTCTTGCGCAGTTTCACTATTCTATTAAAAATCTGATCACCTTCAACCAAGCTAAAAAAAGTGTGCAACTCAATTTTGACTTGCAGGCCCCATCTGGTAAGGACTAGCACCAGGACTGAGAAGAGAGAGGTTATTCCTTTCACATGGTCAAGCACTCTTCAAGGTAAGAATAGGCCCACCACAGCAGGACAAGGTTGACTGCCCACAACTGAGGTGGAAAAGCAGGAAAGAAATACAACTGTAGGCTTTCTAAGAGAAAATTTGTTACTAGCTGGTTTGAAGAACTTGGACAGAAAAAGGTTACAAGACATACAGACAGGGGGATTTGAGAAAGCAGCAAAGAACTAAGGATTGAAAAGTTCTCTTGGACTCTGAGCATGGTGACTTTGGGACAAGGAGTTAGGGAGTGGTAAACTGAGTAGAGGTGTCTACGACAAAGAAATGCAGAGTTTGCCACTCCATGCAGTGGAAATGGTGGTCAAGGCAAATTAGTATGCTGCAAATCAAAGATGAGATGCCAGTACTGAGCATAGAACCTGAGATGAGCAGCTTAGGTGGTTTCTGGATCCCAACTGGACTTGGGATAAAAAGGGAATAAAATTGAAGCTGCAAGAACTTGGGAAGTCTGAGTGTGGAGCAAAACTCAGCTGTAAATACCTGAGATAAGCTGTGGTCATAAAGGAATTAAAAAATGGATTTTAGATTCTTTCATTTTTAGATTTAAACTCTGAACTGCCCAGTCTTGTTTTTGGCACTTTCATCCTTTATTTGAGCACATTCTTATGTTTTTTTCTTGTGAATTGGAATAATACCTTAAGCAGTATTACCTTATGTCCTTAACTGGTCTGCTGTGAAGTAATGTTTCAAAGTAAGAAAATAATCTCTTTGCAAACGTATTAAGAGATTTAAATATTTTAGTATTTCTTTATCTGTATTGGTGATGGTCACTACTGTTATTAGTGTAGAGATATTTCAGGCAAAGAACAGTTGTAGTTAAAAAAAAAAATTCGACTGAAGCCCTTAACCTGCGTAGATGATTAATGTGTAAAATGTGTACAATCCCAGTTACACCTGTCTAACAATATTAACACCAAATTTAATTGTGGAGGATGAACTCATGGCTTCTGTGTTCTGTGCTCCTGCAGTACTAGAATAAGTTTATGACTCTGGTTTGCCTTTATTTTAAATCAGATTTTTTTCTCTCTAAAAGTGAGTCAATTGAGCAAGATTTCTTAAGCTTATGATATATAGCAGGAAAGATAAACCTACAAAATCTCCACTTCTACAATCCCCCAAATCCCAATAATGATCACAGGCATAAGAGATTTGAGCATATTGGTCTTATCTGAGAGGTCTCTGCAAAAATGCAGAGCTCTGTCTCCATGGAAGTAAGATGCAAGTCTCCCGTGCCCATTATCCCAGAGGATTGTACTGCACAAAATACTCAGGCAAAACTTTAAACAAAGCAAAGATATAGACATGCCTCATAGTCACACTTTCTATTTCTTTGCGTGTAGGTGAAACACAAAAGAGACATTTTGCAGATTCTTAGTACTTCTGGGGAGCAAGACCCAAGTCTTCTAGTGGTTCTGAGCCTGCAAATGTCCCACAGGGGCTGCCGAGCAGCCACCCAGCAAGCTGATAAAGGACAATTGACAAGGAGCTGTTTTTAACCCAAAGTGAGCCATCTGGATTCTCCCAGCCCTCTCTGATTTCTGAAGGAATTATGTAATTTTTTTTGTAAATCAACGCATTCCAAACTTTTCACCTTATTTTTCCCCTCTAATTAACAGCTCTTGTAACCTTGTCCTAGTAGTTTTTTGTAGGTATTTAAATGCATGACTTTGTCTCTAAAAATATTCATTGAAAGAATGGTGCAAAATGTGTGTGAACACCTATTTACATAAATAACACTTCTTCCGTGAGCTGAAAAAACCCTCTGCACACCAGGGTGTTTTGGGCAGAAAGACAACCATGTGACTCAGAAGATCAGACATGGATAACAAATTGTGAATAAAAATAATAATAAAAGAACTACTCTCACTTGAGCAAGCTACAGGCTGATATGTTTACAGAAACCACTCACTGAAAAATTTTAAATAACAGCTAATTTGGGATCAGGGAAAGATGCAAATTCATATAAAACTTTTTTTCCTTGTTTGAATCAGTTAGTTAAGCTCTGTCAAGGAAAGTTTACATCTACTGGTGGAAAGCTCAGCTGCATCAGATTCTCAAGGAACCCTGGAAATGCTGAGAAGTGTTTCTGGGGGAAAGGGGCTGAAATGTCCTTTATAATAAATTGTTCTTGCCAGAGGGACTGATGGCTCTCTTACACCAGGGAAAATCAGCAAGAACTCCTCTGAGGCAAGGGAATTACTCTGGTGTCTAATCTGTAGAAGATGAGAATGAGGACAAGTGAGTTCAGATGCCAGTCGTGGGGGTGTGGCTGACTGTGGGCTCTCATTGATGCCCCTGCAGACACACTCCCCAGGTAGCACCGCTGGGAGCCTGGATCTGCCCCATGGTACTGACTGAACCAGAGCCACGTGGAGGGCAGATGGGGCCGGGGACATTAAACCCCAGCAGGTATTCCAGATGGGATCTCCAATTCCCAGGTCAAATAGTCTCCCTAGCTGAGAAAAACAAGAGCCATTGTCGAGTTTTTGCTGTGGAAGTGATTGACTTTAAATAGGCTCAGCTGCACATAGGTTGAAAAAAATTAAGAAAAGCCTTAAAAAGAGCTGGTTCCTCTGATGGAAATATGGCAGAGCAGAAAGAAGGTTGTAGCTTTTTTAAAAGGTGGTCTATGATATTCTGTATGAAAATTAACAGAGTACATTGTTTGCTGAAGTAATAAGTGTGCCTCATTTATTTCTCAGTTTTTGCACAGCAGTTAATCACCCTTTAGTGTAACCAAAATTCAGGTTTTGTTTGGTAGTTTATTTTTGTTTGTTAGTTTGTTTTCTGTTTATTAGTTTGTTTGTGGTTTTTTTTTGTTTGTGGGGTGTTTTTGTTTGTGGGAGGTTTTTTTGTTTGTGGGGTTTTTTTTGTTTGTGGGGTTTTTTTGTTTGTTTGTTTTGTTGCTTTTTTTTTCCATTAGGTTCAGAGCTATAATTGACTTGTAACTACCCAGCTTTCAGATTTGTTAGGTGCTTTTTAAAAAAAATAATATTTTGTCTTTTTTACCCATTAATTTAATGAAAACTAATTTTTATATCAAGTCTATCTGCACAGTTTCTGTCATTAAAACAGCCAAATCAATGTATAAAGTATATCTGAAGAGCATTTTAATAATATAAAAACCAATTAAAATACACAGGGACAATTTTCAGAGGAGAAGGGAATATGTGCGTAAATATGGAGGTATACAAGTGTGGGTATGTATATATATGTTATAGTTTTATTTCAGTTTCTCAAGTGAGGACACAAAGCTAGTTTGGATACTTTTTAAGTTTACAAGCTGTAACTTTAGAATGAACTTCAGTGTAGCTATGCTCTGTTTAACTTTGTTATTTGGTTAAATGCTGCCTCTTTACAGTGGTCATGAGTGGTTCATGTAATTGGATTTTTTCCCTCCTTCTTCTTTTACAAGACTGAGTAACCAGAAGCTGAACACGTGAAACAAACGGTTTGAAAACAGAGAAATATTTCAATTTATAAGTAACTTTGTTACTCTAAGATCCCATTTTTTTGCTTGTTTTGACAGCAAGGAATTCATCTGATAGCAACAGACTTTTATTGAACTATTTGCCATAATGAACTTGAATAGTATTTTTCAGCATAAGTACCATCCGCTCTACTCCTGTCGGCTCTTCCCAAAATGTTCCCAGGCAAGCTGCAGCAATTGCCCATGAGTAAGAAGAAGAAAGTGGTTCTGGGCAGTGGAGAGTAATGACTAAGGGAATAGCTGAGGTATCTGAGCATCCTGGTCTGCCACTACCTTTCATCATCACTTTGAAAATCCCAGCTGACAGTAGCAGGCTAGATTCACAGGCTTTCTTGCCTCCTTGCCTGTTCAGAGTTGTAAATATAAAAAATAAATAAAAAATAGACTGCCTGGGATGGGGAGGCCCTGCTAAACAGAAAGGTATCTGAAAGTCAGAGGTTTCTTCATGTATCTGTTCTACAAAATAATTAACTACACTGAAGTGAAAGGTAAAACAGGTGCATAAACCACTTTGGTTTGCCAGTCACATCCAAGCACACAACTTTTGATTTGAGTAAAGAGATATAGTTAGAGGAATCAATACAGAGGTGCTATGCAATGGTTTTCTTGGCATATGATGTTATTCACTGTCATGTCATATAAGCACACTAGGAAAAAAAATTATTAAATAAAAATAAATCAATGTTATTTCATATTTTATTGCATGGAGAGAAAATTAAATTTAGAGGAAGCGGGTGTCTTGAAAAGGGAGGAGGAATATAAAAGTCTGTGTGTCTGCCTCTGAACCACAGAAATAATTTTTTTGAATTAGATTCTATGCCATTCAGCAGAGAGATCAGAAAGAGATTAGATTATTTAATTGTATTTTAATGTAGATATTTCAGAAGTCATATTAGGGGGTTTCCATAAATGCGGAGGAGCAATCCAGACGAAGAATACCAATATTGCTTCACCTACTATCTTCAACAGTATACACCAGTGTTATTCGAAGTGCGATTATGTCAGGGAATCTCTTTTCTGGATATCATCCAGATATGAAAAACCCTAGTAGATAAATTAGGCAACGTGGAAGGCACCCTGTGTTGCTAATTTGGGTAAGTGTGGAGAGATGCAGTTAGGAAAAGGAGTTGTGGAACCCCAAATTAAGAAATAGCTTGAGAAGTTCCTGCCTTCCCCCCCCCCCCCCCCCC
>NW_009970725.1:10152629-10182658 GCF_000747805.2 Chaetura pelagica
GTAGAAATTTCCGTCCTCCCCCCCCCCCCCTCCCTGGATTGGTATTGTTTCTTCATCAGTGAAATAAGCATTTAAAAAAAGTGAAGATCCACCCTCCATCCCAAATAAACTACAGTGTGGGAGAAATCTCCTGTAAATTTTTATTAGAGAAATGTTCTCAAGACTGAAAAAAATCTCCAACAGATTTCTGTAATTCTTGTAGCAAAGTGTTACAGTTGTAGCATAGGGCTTCTATTTCCTTCTCCGAATCATTGCTGATTAGATACTAATTTTACTCATGCTGGAAATGCCAGGTTACTTTGTGATTCTGTGAAAATAAATGTCTCAGTGGTCAGTCTAAGTGGCTCAATCTGAGATTTCATGGGCAGGAGGAAGAAGGACACCCTCCCTCCCTCTCTTTCCTCCCTTCCTCCCTTTCCTCTGTCTTTCTCTCCCTCTTGTGTTCTTCCTTCTCACCTCTCCTCTCACTTCACCTTCTTTTTTCTGTCCTGAGGCAGATCCCATTTCTTACCCCTGGGAAACAGAGGGAAGAAACAGGGGTTGGACCTTGCAGCCTTCACCTCCCTCCCAGTCCACTTTGGAGTGTGGTTGCCAGAACTCACACTAAACTTGTCTAGTCCATCATATTTCACTGTCAGCATCAAGCAATTTTTATTTCTCTCCTGATGCACCACTGAAGGTAGTGGAGGCTGATACCCGCTAGGCTTGCGCACAGGTTCCAAAGGATGGAAAAATACCTCTCAGAGGAAGAAAAAGACTATAAATAAGTGTTTCTGGTGATCTAATACCAAATGGCACTGGTCCATTTGTTATTTTTATATCTGACTATGCAAGGACTTTGTGGAGGGATGGGGAATGGCAGGAGAAAAGGAATAGGCTATCAAGTAGTCTGAAGAGTAAAGCATGCAATGTGCTGCTTCACCATTGATTTCAACATTTGTTTTAGGTCCACATACTTCATGGAAATACAAGAGGCATACTGAGAACCAGCCAACAGGAGAACATGGCATGTACAAATTTTTGCTTTGGAACTTAATTTTAGCTGGCATGACTTAGTTTCTTTGGCTTTGGTGGGGCTGCTCTGCTGCAAAAGTTATGTGCATCTGTGAGACTGAAGTTTTGTTCAGAATATTAAACCAGCAAACTCCTTGAAACCTCAAACCTTCCACTAGAGCATATGATTTGTGAGAAATAACTTTCTGCATCTTTAGAATGCAGAAATTTCAGAAAAAAAGAAAAAGAAAAAAGTTAAATTAGCCTTTCTCATTTACAACTTAGTTTTTGTGTACATCTTTATTACAGCAGATTCAAGTCTTGCAAGGAACTACATAATTAGCTTTTTTCCTCAATTAGGAGACTGCAAGGTTGCCAGAGAAAACATATTTTGAAAGTATCTTTTATCATATGGATCAAAGATCACATCTATCTGTGCTGGTAATGAGGAGATCATGTGCTAATGTTCTGTAGTGGTCCAAAATTTACAACCACAGAACCTTTGATGTGTCACTAATTGGTTTTAGCACTATAGATTAGGTGCTGAAATCAGTAGGCAAGAAATTGTGAGTAGTAGGTGGAGAAGGAATAATTCTGATTCTCACCATATGCTTTGAGAATTTTCAATCGTTACAGCATAAGTAGAAAAAGAAGGCAGAACTTGTTGCTTTTTTATTTTTAAGAGCTGCATAGATTATCTGCATGATCCAAAAATATGCTTTATTATAAATCATTTAAAAATCTCAACTTCACAGTTTTTATTTTTGTAGAAACAACACCCATGTTGCCTGCAATGTGTTGTGCATTCTAACACCTAATGTGTGGTGAAGAATGTAGTAACAGGGGAAATATATCTGCCTAACACGTGAAAAGTGTCAAACCTTGAATTAATTTCAGGCAGTGTATTGCGAAACAGCAAGCTCTAACTATAAACTTCATCTACACCATGCAGATACTGGAAAGGGAAGGAAATGTTGTGGTACATGGTCTCATAATGGTGGTCCATGGTACATCTTTGATAGCTTCTTGGTTATAAGGAATTGCTATTCAAACAGTAACAAAAGTGGTCAGTGGCATTGCCTAAGGATTGCTGGCAAGCTGGGAGGAGAGAGATCTATTCTGGGTTGAAAGCTGAAGGGCTGCTCTACACAGAGGAAGCTACAGAGGCACGCTGCTAAAATGTTCAGTGTTTGATATTTTTAAGGAAAATTGAGTGATTTGAATCATTCTACACAAGCATGTACACCTCCCCTTCCAGTGTCCATTTTCACTATATATTCCTAAAACTCAAGGGTTTGTGTTTACAGCAGAAAAATTGTAAACCATTGATTCCAGTGCTATTTTTTTTTGCTTCCCCCCCCCCGAAAAAAGCATAAACTGAACTTGTAAAGTTTAATTTAACTTTTGCAAGTTAATGTCCCTTATTTTCAAGGCTTGTTTTGTTTTCTTGTGTGTATGTACAGAACTTGAGGCATATATGTTTTAAGGTTTTTATTATACTTGGGATTTTTCTGCATGTCAGTGGCAATCCAAAAAAACACTCATTGTAGCATGTTGTCCTAAAACATATCAGGACTCTTATCTTTCACTCCAAGGATTTTCCGTCTGTTGAAAGCAGAGGATGAAAGTGTTTACAAATCTACATTAAACCAAAGTGATGGCCCCTTTCTATTGCTAGAGCATTAGTGTAAATGAGAATTAGGTCCACCATTTACAATTGACAATCCTGTTCAGAAGTGTCACTCAGGACTTCTAGCTCCATCCTTTACAGTAAATGTTATTTTAAATGTTACTTTAAAGGAACAAAAGAAAAGAGACAAAATGCTTTATCATTGCAGTAGGTTTCCCTTAAAAGTGAACCATAGGGTGTCTTCCTTTGATGGCAGGGTGAATGCTAAAGGCAACAGTGATATCTGTCCTTTTGGCCTTGATCCCTACTGACTTTGATGGTGTCCAAAAGCACTGTTTCTTTTGTTGCTTCTCCACTTTGGTGCAGTCCACTAATTTAATGTAAGCCCTTCATACATTTTTCACACACATTTTTCCCAGCTGATCATCTTACTTTTATCTCAGTAGCAGAGCACCATACCCCTACAACAAATAAATCTTCACTGAAGTAATTTTTTATCATCACTACTCTCCTAGCTTTTACTTGTTAAAAAAACAACAACCTACTCCACCCTTCCCCTGAATGCCCTCAGATTTTTTAAACTCACACTTGTCAGAAAAATAAAAATTATCTGATACAAGTTCATCTTTGTTGGAACAACAAAGGTAATTTCTTTGCACAGTGATGCAACTTTTCGGTTTTGCTCTGTCACTGTGACAGTGATAGTGCCTGAGCAGAGCTTGTCACTGACTGCTTTCCTCTGGCTGACTGACACCTGGTTGCACCGATGTGCTGGATACCAATATGCCAGTGCTGATGCTCATTAACAGGGCAACATCTGGCTGAATAGGAATGTTGCAAACTAACATCTGCAAGGGCACTTCCTTCACATCTTAGGAGTGGGGCATGGGTCAGCAAGCCTTCTTGCCACCTCTTCCACTTGCTTATCAGGAATAGTTCTTCTCAACTGCAGTGAATGCTTACTCACAGCAGATTTTCTTGCTTTCTCAGATCCCTTTGAAATTAGCTTTAAACCTGGCTGTGTATTGTTGACTCAAAGGCATTTCTTCTGTGTCCACAATTGCTGGGGATCAAATATCCATGGTAATGGCCTTCAGTGGTTAGGCTGGACTACACAGGGCTGACCCAAGGGGTCTAGAACAACTCTTCTCTGCCAACTCTCCATGGGATGATTCTCCACAGCAAACTCCCTATGGGACAGCTCTCCACCAGGACAGCTCTCTGCAGATTGGCATATGACACAGGGCTGTGCTGGTGTCCTGGTGCAGAGATGTCTCAGATATTCTGGCAGAGAGATGTCCTGGTGGAGAGATGTCCCAGCACGGAAAAGATCTGGAGGACAGTTAACAACTTGTCCCTTCCCAGACCCAAGAGGTCAGAATCCTTTTTCTTTTCAAGCCTGTAGCATAAAAATATGTCTATTTTATTGGGCTTTATCATGAAATTATAAAGAGCAGAGGAGACAAAATCATCACAGAAGACACAACTCTTGTTGGATCTTTGTACAAAACTTTGCCATAAAATAAAGCATTTAAGACACTCTGTGCTGTTTGCATTAGAAAATTAGTGGCTGTATGACCTCTGTAATTTATGAATTTAGGCTAGCCAAAATGATGGAGTGTTCTTATTCCGACACTAGTGGTGCTGGTTCATAACTTGAAGTGGTGTTATTTCAACTGCCCATCTCAGGTTATGTCAGATACATTGATCAGGTGCAGCAAAGAGCACTGGAAACGGGAGCTCCAATTCCTTACCTAGTCCTTGGGAGCTCTGTGAGCTCCCAAGAGGCTGCTGAAGATAGCACTGCTGGAAGCACAGATGATGTGCTTTGAACCAACCATGACTATCTTATCAAACATCATTGGAGGAAAATATGTTGAGAGGTCTAGCAAAGATTGACTGCTTCTGGACAGCAAAACTGCCAAAAATGTTTGTATATTGTAATTGATTTCTTGTGTGTGTCCATAGAGCAAGGCTTATGTTCTTGGAAAGAGAGAGAATAGTACCAGCAACAATAGCAAAACAACCCTCCAAATATAAATAGTATTAGTGTTCATGTTTCAGGAAGTACTTGTGATAGAGTATAACATTCTTTCTTTAGCACAAATATGCTTTTAAATATAAATAGTTGTAAAATAACCAACATTTCATAGGTTGCAATGCCAAAGAAATTTCATTAGATCTTAAATACACCAGTTAATATAGGCAGGGAGGATATTAAATATGAGCTTGCTAATGAAGCATGTTCCTTAAAAAGAACTGAGCTGGCTTTCCACAAAATACTAGTGTGATGTAAATTGCCATTCCACAGTCACTGATTATCATAGTGATAAAAATTACACTACTGTGCCTGCAGACTTAAAAATACAACTTGTGTGAGCATGGAAGGAGGGAAAGGAAAAGGAGAGAATTCCCAAAATAGTGTGCAAAATGTTTTCTTTTTTTCTTTTTGAGGTGTTACCGATTGTGTTGGTATCAGAAAGATTTCAACCTTCTCAGCTTACTCATAATGTTTGCCTCCAGAGTAGCTGTGCTTACAGATTGACTTACCTTCAGCTGCCTAAGGACATATCCTTGTTTTATAAATTGGAGCAATGTTTCTTTAAAAAAACAGCTCTGAGTAGTTGCTATTATTGTAGATTATCATGAGCAAAATGGGAGCAAAGTTGCTGAACAGTGAATACACAAAGAAAAAGAGAGATCTTTGTAACTGTAACAGGACAAAGTACCTATTACAGTGGGAACAGAAGACAACCCTGTTTGAAACTGAGATGGAAATAAAAGCATCCCAGCCACCAAAGATGAACAGAACATTTTGAGCAACAGATTGCCTAAATGGGTGGTCTTCCATGACCTGTAAATTGCAGCTCATTATTAAATGTCAGCCTTGGACCGTTGCCTTCACCATCTCCCCAACCATGAACTCAAGTGAGTAGTACCATTCACAGGGAAACCTTCACTGAACTTCTAACACCATTTGATTTTAATGAGATTTTTTAGTCCCTTTCCTGGTCTGGGCTGAGTGCTCACACTTCCACTGAAGTCAACGAGAGTTTAAGAGGGTTGGTTTTGCAACATCAATAATATTTTATAAATCAAATAAATATTATTTTGAATGTCCATTGGCAAATGCAAAAGTTGAATTTTACAAATGTAGTGTTTTCCTACTTAAAATGCATAGAATTCAGATTTTCTTTTTTAAAATTTGACCCATATTTTTAGAAGGAAAGTAGGGTTTATGAAATCCCATTTCCCCTAGTAGACTTAGAACTATTGAAGAACTGTTGAAAAAATCCTTTAATCTAAGAAAATTATTGTAAGAGGTATTTATTTAGCAAGATGCAGTAGAAACCACAATGTTGCACAGTATAGAATCAGAAAATGTATAGGGTTGGAAGGGGCACTTAAAAGTCAGCTGGTCCAGCCTCCTTTCAATGCACAGGAACCCTTCTGACTAGATCAGGTTGCTCAGAGCCTGATTGAGCCTGACCTTGAATGTTTCCAGGAATGGGACCTCCACCACATCTCTGGGCAACCTGTTTCAGTGCTTCACCACCTTCATTGTAAAGAACTTCCTAATGTCTAATCTAGATCTACCCAGTTCTAATTTAAGACCATTGCCCCTTGAACTATTGCTACATACCGTTGTAAACAGTCCCTCCCCAGTTTTTCTGTAGGCCCCCTTCAAGTGGTAGAAGGCCTCTATATGGTCTCCCTGGAGCCTTCTCCTCTCCAGGCTGAACAACCCCTGCTCTCTCAGCCTGTCTTCATAGGAGAGGGGCTCCAGCTCTCTGATTTTTGTGGCCCTTCTCTGGACTGGTACAAGCAGGTCCATGTCCCTCTTGTGTTGAGGACTCAGAGCTGGACAGAGTACTCCAGGTGGGGGGACAGCAGAGGGGCAGAATCACCTTCCTCGACCTGCTGATCACACTTATTTTGATGCAGCCCAGGATGCAATTGGTCTTCTGGGCTGCAAGTTCACATTGTTTGCTCATGTGCACATTTTTCACTTGTGTTCATGAGGTTTAACAACTAATGCTACTAATCTAGAATTGGTCTTTGTCTCTCACCAAAAATAGAGCGAAGCTCCTGTGCACAATGGTATGACAGATTAGAAATCAAAAAGATCCTAAATAAATTTAAAAAAAAAGCAAAATCTATCAATTTCCTCATTTTCAGCTCATGCCACAGAAGAGTGCAAGTGGTACCTTTTGCCAATATATAACGTGTCAGGAAACTGTGACAACAGATGTCAACTGCAACAGACATGACAGATTTCAGTGTGTTTTCCATTGATACTTTCCCTTATCTTTAATTAAGAACTGAATTTAGCTAAATCTTGGATTCTGAAGGTGTCCAAGGGCAAGATACCTCGTTGTTGACCTGTCATGTTATAAAAATACTCTTTTCAGTGCTGTCACGATCCGTGACCTATTATATCTCCTTATTGGAGTGTATTAACTTATCAGGATTTGCTGAGAGATCCACTCGTGGGTATCGCCTCACACAGAGGAGATAGGGGCTTATGCCCTGACTTTTTCGAGTGAATAACTTGCTCAGTGCTTACTAATATTTCTAAAGAAATGCACGGTTTATTGTGGGGAAAACAAAGCAATTTGGGGCAGGAGGTTCAAAAGGAGTGATTACAACACATTAAACATATATGGGTACACCTTAGTTACACATCTTATTTAAGTGAGGGAAGGAGAGGGGAGGGATATGCCCGAATGGCTGGATTATACTTTCCCCTATAAGCTGGGGTAGCCGGAATTGTCTCACCACGCGGCAGTGCAGGTAGGACGAGCTGGGTAGCAAAGAGGCTGCGGGCACTCCAAGTGCAGGTCGCCCCCCTCCCACCCCCGTAGCTGCGGCACGGCTGTTTGCCGACCCTGGAAACGCGGAAGTTTCAGTGGCGCTGGGACTTTTGGCAGCAGCGGCGGCGGGCAGGCAGGCGGCGGCAGCGAGCTCCGGGACTTTGGGACGAAAAATGGCGGCAGCAGGCAGTGTGTGGAGAGGACCGCCCCGAACACGAGGAGAGAGCGAGAGAGAGAGGGGCGTGCCGCGCTGCCTCTCTTATGGGGTTTTCGGCGCTCCCGATTGGCCGGTTTTGTATTTTCGGGCTTTTCAGCCAAAAAGACGGGACCTAGTCCCGCCCCTGCTTCCGGCCGCGGCTCCTCCCCTGTAGCAGCTGCCCCTCCCCACACACACACAGGGGGGGTTCAGCGCCGCGTGGAGACGC
Source organism: Chaetura pelagica (assembly GCF_000747805.2). Lineage (NCBI taxonomy): Eukaryota > Metazoa > Chordata > Aves > Apodiformes > Apodidae > Chaetura > Chaetura pelagica. Next base: position 10,160,492 of record NW_009970725.1, read on the forward strand.
CATTTTAAGTCAGTATTATCGGCTGACTCAAAGGACATTTCATGTTTGTGTAAGGAAATACCTGGTCCTTCACAAGTGCCTTCTCTGGAAAAAAGCTGATAGGCATGCCATGACCATGTCCTAGCTCTTATAATGGTGCTTGCTGCATTTCTGAGCTTGTTGCACTAAGGTACTGCAGCTTCAAACCTGAGTCTTTGCTGGTTTTCGGCAGTGTGAGTGAAAATGCAAAATCTTTTATAACATCAATATGCTTGTAGAAGTAAACAAGGATTCATTATGTACTTGAATAACCAGCTGTGAGGAAGGAAAGGTGTTTCACCGGTAAAGGCACTAATCTAGAGATATGTGCCCCACTCTGCCACAGACATGCCTTGTAACCTGAGAAAAGTGTATAGTCTCTCTGTGTCTCAGTTCTGCATCTGTCAGGGATATAGAAGGCCTTTCCTAGCCTCACATGGGTTTTGTAAGATAAAGATATTACAGGACTGGGATGTTGACACGAATGTCTCTAATCTACTTATTTACTCTGTTAAGAAATTACAACTAAGAAAATTTTGTTAGTGGAAGGACAGTATTGCAGTCAAATGAGAAGGGAAAACTGCAAATAAATATATATATATATACTACATTTGTTTTTAGCCTTTTTTTAGCTTAATTTTAGTGGTTAATTGAGAAGTTAGCAGGAAAGGAACATCCATATTTATTAAGCCTCATCACAGTCACTAAGTACGTTGTCCTGATTTGAGCCAGGATGAAGCCAATTTTCTTTTTCACTTATTATTTTTTTTTCTTCAGTGAATTCTCTTTTAAGCAGCACACTTGCTGAAACTAGCAACGTTTTCCAGCCAGTGGACTGATAATTCACAAATGTTTATAGTTACTGCTGAGGGACCAAGGACACTGCTCTGCTTGTTGAATCTGCTGCTTCGGACACTAAAGGAGCAGAAGGGTCATATCTACAACCCTCCCATAGGAAAGAGCAGACTAGAAAGACAACAACATTGGCCAAAGAGATTATTCCATTCCATATATGAATGGCACTTGGTATAAATTCAGGGATCACAGAAGTCAAGCCCTTCTCCTTTTTGCTTCTTCTTCCATCCATGGCCTGTGTCCAGGGAGGACTCTGTCTATCCATCTCCTTTGATCCCTAGGCTTCTGTGTTCCTGACCCTCATAACTCTGCCCTCAGCTCCTGTCTGCTCTGCCATTATCTCCAGCTGCACTCCAGGACTTTTATGAACTGCTCACAGCTCAGGAGAGTGCTGGGGGGCTGCTGGGGATAGGGGGAGGCAATAGGTGTTTTGCACATTCCTTCACATACTTGTATATATTTGTATATTTTTTTTTAGTAGTACTATTTAATTAAAACTCTCTAGTTTAGTTTTCAATCCAGAAACCTCTCTCCTTATCTTTCTCCTTTCTCTATCTATGTGTGAGTGGGAGGAAATCAATAACATTGTCTCTCGTTTAATTGCCAAACTTGAGTTAAACCTTGATGTGTGCAGAGGTAAAGAACAGACTCTCCGGTGGCTTTCGAAAGAGTTGTCACTGCAGATATGGAGCTGATATAACAGTCACAGTCTACAATGAAATTTGCCTGAGGTTACATGATAACTTTTAGACATCCATTCCATCAATACCAGGAATAAACGTATGTAGAGCAACAGTTGTCACAGCTTTCAATGCTAATAGTTCATCCATCATGTTATTGGTGGGTCTCCTTAAGTTTTGCAGAAATATTTCCTGCTTTCTGGCATGGAGAAAGAACACTGCTAGCACGACCTTTCATATTCTGAGAGAGTCTTTTGGAACAGGAGTTATCTGGCAATTTGTGTGTCAATAAGTATAGACCAAAAGAGTGTATGTCACTGAGTATGCAAAGACATAGAGGATTGCAGTCTGGACAGACCTGGCTGAAACTACTTCTCTGAAACACTGAAGGAAGAAAGCAGGAAGGTCAGTTAGCCTTCAGGGGAGAGTAGTAAGTTGGCAAAAGTTAAAAATCCGAAGAGGTTTTTTGTATCCTGTAAAGAAAACTCTGCATGTCTCACATAATAACAGTTTATTCCACAGAAGTAAGGAAAAATGGGAATACTGTAAGAAAGAAATAGCAAGAGAGAACTAGACTGCTTGTGTCTGAAACTGCAATGTGTTGTTTAACTGTACAATTTATTGCTTTCCTCATTTCAGACCTTAGGAGGAAAGAAACCAAAACACTTTTCTTCCTTGTGCACAAAAAAGTTTCAGTCTATTCTGGCAAACCTTGTAGCTAGACTCCCAAGAAATATTACCTATGTATCAGGAACATTAAAGAATTGACCAAAACTGTGATTAAAATTTTATAAAACTTCACAGCAATAGGGTTATCATGGTTAAAAAGGCTAGTCATCCTTCAGAGTATCACACTGTGGATCCCATTCTGTCCTAGGCAAAGACCTGTATAAAAGCAGCAGCTGTGTGTGACAAGCTGCACACAGAGCAGAAAACAGAGCCGATAGGGAGATTTCAAACCTGAGTTCTCAAAAAATCAATCCTGTACAAGAAGCAAACATAGGATAGCTTCTATACAGTTGCCACATCACAAGGAACTGTTGGCTGTGGAAGGTATCTGTGCATCACAAAGCTCCTGTGTCACTGTCATGCGAGGTACAAAGCCAGGCAGCACCGTGAGATCCTTTATTTGTTATGGGGGGCTAGGCACTCTTACAATTAAAATTACAATTAAAATCTCTTTGACCATTCTCCAGATAGTCTAAGTGTTTAAGGTTATAGACATTTTCAGAGGCTTGTAAATAAATTAAGAGACCTGTAAACCTTTGTCAAAGCAAATGTTGATGATGTAACTGTTTTAGTCATCTCAGGGACCTTACCAATATGAGAACTGTGGTCTTTCAGAACCCAGAAGCTGGATTAAACTTGAAGTATTCTCAGTGTGACATATTATTCCTGAAACAGTGTCTGTATGCAGGTGGGATAGAATTATACATTTCCTTGAGCTCTGGAGGTAATACCAGCATGGTTTTGTCCCATGTTTTTACAATTTGAGACTTGAGGCATGTACTGCTCCAGTCCCTGAGCTGAACAAACAGTGAAAAATAATCTAAAAAGAGGAAAAGATCAGATGGACATCTGCATTTATTTGACAGACTTGAATGCTAGGAATTCTGGGTTTGTTAAATTAAACTTAGAGGAATTTGTAACATGGTAAGGCATTTTACCTGCCTGTTATCTGTGCTCTCTAGAAGTTATCAAGCTATCCCAAAATTAAAGATATGACTGTGATGATTAAACATGGTGGGACTGAGAGGTGTTCTGATGAAGAAGAGAAAAAGCATACTGGTTGTCCATTGAGTAAAAAAAATAACTGCCTACAAGTAAAATGGTGCTGTAACTTTTCTACTGGATGAGCTGATAGAAAATTCCTCCCTGTCTTCCTTGTCTTCGCAACAAAATAGACAAAAGCTAAATTAATGAGATTAAGTACTATGCTCTAGCAACATGACACAGAAACTGTTTGTTTAGAATGTGCAAAAAACAAGGAGGAATCTGCTATTCTCAGTGGATGACCTGTGGGGCCACATAGAGGCTGCATCTTCAGATACTGAGTTCCTATTTCACTCCAAAATTGGGAAGGAAGGCTGTGCAGAAAATGCTGTGCTAACATGAAATGGGAGGCTCTGAGGCATTAAAAGAAGTAAAAAATATGGAAGTCAAAGGAGCATGTGCTTTGATTGACAGGGGAGCAGGGCTCCTGCACAAAGCTTCCTCTGAGAGGATTAGGGGCAGGGAACGGCTGTTTAGGGAAGAGGAACAAAAAAACTAATAGAGGAAAGACGTGCAGGGAGGGAAATCCTAGCATGTTCCATGTAAAATTAGGTTTTGTTTTGGTAAAGGGGGAACTGGCTATGAACTGTCAGTAAGTGTTTATATTAGGTGTATTTTGAAGACTTTGCAAATGAACAAATAATTTTACTATTTTAGAGCTTTTTTAAAAAACATTGTCAGTGTTGCAGATGCTATTTATTATCTTCAAAGCATATTCACCAGCTCTCTTTGTTTACTCTATGTTTTACATTTTTTACTTTAAATGAACCTATGTCATAATTTCCTTCAAAAACTGACTGAAAACTTTTCATTCAATAACATGTTCTCTTACAAGCAATAGCTCAGAGCTTTACCTGTGCAACACTTCCCAGGCTTTTCTCAGTGATGACCAGTGATAGGACAAGGGGTAATGGGTGTAAATTGGAGCATAGGAAGTTCAAGGTGAATATCCGAAAAAATTTTTTTACTGTGAGAGTGACAGAGCACTGGAACAGACTGCCCAGGGAGGTTGTGGAGTCTCCCTCACTGGAGACATTCAAAACCCACCTGGATGAGTTCCTGTGTGATGTACTCTAGGTGACCCTGCTCTGGCAGGGGGGTTGGACTAGATGATCTCTCGAGGTCCCTTCCAGCCCCTAAGATTCTATGATTCTATGATTCTATGAAAGTCCTTATCAGCTAGGGCTTTTACATGCAATTCAGATGAGAATTAAGCTGGCATCAAGGAATAAAGGGATGATAATAGATTTGTATATAAAATTGTCTCATAATCTCTTTACCCATTACAGTGTTGTTTAGCACTCTGCAGGACTGAACCCTTTACTGTGCTTAAGGAGTGTTGCTTGTACATCCTGCTTCAAGGAAATGTGCATTACAAAAATAAGATTCTAAAAACATTTGTTTCTTGCCTCATTATGTGTGTACCTTTGATGTTTTAGTATGTAAAAAGCCTGTAGTTATTAAGGTGATGACACTAGTTTAAACCCCTTTCCCCTTTCATATAAAAATACACCAGAGGTTTCAGATATTATATAAGATTGATAGGATCTATGTCTTCTGGAATTCAGGAAAAAATCTTAACAGTTGGAACAGGTTTGATATAGATGTTACTACAAAATGAAAATAAAACTACAGAGAGTAATAATATTACATAGCAATTTATTCTGTGACTATAGCCAGTTTTCCTACTTGTGGGACAGCAGTTCTCTCTACTGCTAGAGCATTTGCAGAAGCATGCTGGTTAAAAAAAACATCATTAATAAAAATAACTTCACAGTCCCATTTCATTAAAATTAGGCATTAGTCAGTGCATTCTACAAATGTTAATGGATTTGTCTCTTTGGACTGCTCATTTATAGTACCTTATGAACATTCAGTACTTGAGATGCTATAGCTGTTTGCAATTGACTGGGTAAGTCATGTGGAAGTATTTTCGCCACGTGACTTAATGAATGCATTGGTGTACATACTGGTGCTTGTAAATGTAAAATTTTATCACTCCGTGAATATTCATGCATGTTATATTGATATTCTCTTCCTGTAAATAGCTGTGCCACAAAACCTGTTTTATGAATATTTGCAGAAGAGAAGCAGATAAAAGAGAGAGTATTTTGGAGGTAAATAATTTGAACATTTGAGGTAATATTCAGGCTAAATATTTTGCAAGATTGCCTTGCTTAAGAACTGCTTCCTTGTAAATGGATGGAGAGTTTCTCCTACAGTCTTGTACTCTCCTGTACTCTCCTATACTCCTAGACCTCCTGGCTCCTAGGGAAAAGTGCAGAAACCCTCCTATCCCAGCATACATTAGCAGGTCTGACCTATTGTTCCTAGCAAACTAAGCCAGTTCTCCAGGGAAAATCAGACTGTAGGAAAATGTCAAGAAAGGCTGCATGTGTGGAGCATTAAAGTGAAAAAGAAAGCCTTTGAGTTGCTTCTAATATCCTCTTAAAACAGAAATTTCTTTCTCAAGTCAGCACATTCTGTAATCACACTATTTTGATTGTTTGATGTCTATTTTCTTGGTGCTGACATTGGTCCCTACAGCTATCTACAGTCTTTGCTTCCTGCAGTTTCTAACAGAAATGGAGATACAAAAGGAAATCTCATACTTATAAGTAAGCTTGACTTTGGACTTGATGTACTACTGCATGTGCCACAACAGCCATGCTACATTTTACATTTTCCAGGTCCAATATTTGTCCAACCAGTGATAAAAATCTATTTAATTGCCTGAAATTTCCAGTGGGGGTCTTTAGAGAGCAGACAGACTTCTGTACCAGGGCAGTGTCTGTGACTTTCCCCACCTTGAGTTTTTCTGTGCTATTTGGTGCTGCAGAGGGAGGGCAGGCAGACGCTCAAGGCTTTCTGCCACAGTCTCACATTGAAGGGGCTCTTGTTGGGCATTTTGCTGCTGTGGGATGGGAGAGCTGTGCCTTGGGGCACCCAGGTGGCATGGGCAAGTGATGTGTCAGTGGAGGAGGAACAAGTTGCATGAGTGGCTTCTGCTGCACCTCTGTAGTTGTAATGCCATGCAGCCAGCTTCTAACAGTGAGATCAGAGTGACTTCATTAGCTGAGGAGAGGCTTCAGGGACACAAGCAATTTATCTGAGCTTTATTTGCAACAACAGGTAATGTCCTGGTACTCTGGTGATGTTCATTTCCCTCACGGTAATGCCTGGTCTCCAAATAACAACGAGCATTTTAAAAAATGCAACTTCACCACTGGGCAGTGTCTCCAGGGAATGAAGTGGCTATATGAAATCCCCATGGGAAGCATGGCATACTTTTTCAGGCAGGCTGAGTATAGATGGGAGGACTTTCTGATTTTTCTACCTCATGGAAGATATTTAGCCTCCAAAGAACAATGAGTTTCCAAACTACATTGCCTGTCAGCTCTTTTAGCGAGGTGGATGTCAATCTCTTCTTCTAAGTAACAATTGATAGAACAAGAGGAAATGGTCTCAAGTTGTGCTGGGGGAGATTTTATTGGATATTACGGACAATTTCTTCACTAAAACGGTTGTCAAACTCTGGAACAGACTGCCTGGGGAAGTGGCTGAGTCACCATGCCTGGAGGCATTTAAAAGACCTGTGGATGTGGTGCTGAGGGACATAGTTTAGTGATGGTCTTGGCAGAATGCTGGGTTAATGGTTGGGCTTGATGATCTTAAAGGTTTTTTCCAACCAAAACTATTCCATGATTCAAAGGTCCTACAGAACCCCAAGCGCACCTCCAGCAAACTGGAGGTTATCCTTCAGCAATAAGCAAGAAGGAACATGTGTGCCAGGGACAGAGAAAAGCAGCCAAAATCAGGTGCTCTCCAGTCAACCATCTACTGAAATCCCACAGCAGAGCAAAGTCCTTCTGATCTCTTTCCTCCCAGGAAGAGCCTTGCCAAGCATGACATGGTGTGCAGGACCACTCTGCCTCTCTGCTGCCTGGGGAGGAGGCAGGAGAATTTGAAGGAGAATGAGGATTACAAGGTGAAAGGTCACAACTGAGGTAAACAGGGTCCCAAAGCCAAAAACTGTAATGCATGATCTATGCCTGTTTGTATAGACTTTAACTGTCAAAGTCAAGTGCTTGGAAATTTGGGAATGGGGGAACAATCATGACATATCTTTTAGCTGCTGCCTCTCAGATGCTGTGTGCTTTCACTTCAGTGGAGAGTCGCTGCCTAGGGACTGCTGACCAGAGCAAATCCTTTTGCCTTTGAAGCTGTCTACTTTGAGCACATGCTTCACTAGTTTTGGTTAATTACAGAAGAAGTTAGTGATGAGAAAACATAAGAAAAGTGCACACATAGTGTGTCACACTGAGGGACAACAGCATTGTCTGGAGAGTGATGCCCTGTTTTGCTGCAATCTCACTTGCTACAGTCTCTCAATGAAATAAATCACTCCACAGGCAATGTATAATGCAGTCTAAAATATGATGATTCTCACTGCTTGTAATCCAAATTGGATGTGCCCTAATTGTCCTCTTTGCCAGAGCTAAAATGTGCTTAATAGCTTTCTTGTGCTTACATGATTATTTCAAATCTCCTTTTCAGTAACTTAGAGTTTTACCACAAGTTATGTTTGATCATGCTTGAACTTGCAAACAGACTATTTAAAAGCTTTACTTTGTTTCTTGATAACAGATTGCATATATGATTTGCAAAATGAAAAGCAACATCTTTCTCATTGACCCTGTGGCTAATACTGTTTTCCCCATGCTGGTCATCACCTCAAGAACTCTCTCTGCCTTCTCCTTGGCCTGTGTTATTTTTATCTTGTTCTCTCATTTTGTTATTTCAAACATCCGTGAGTAATGGCTGCATCTTTCTTTGAACCACTTTGCTGGCTTTCACATAGCTTCTGTGCTGCACTCACAGCAAATGCTTCACCAATTGCACTCTGGTCTCTGTTACAAGTCCTCACCCCTCTGGTTAATCCTGCTCTGCTGCTGACAGAGATGTTGCTGTGCTATCTGACCACTCTGTCCCTCACTTACTTTCGTCTTACTAGTAAGACACTGGGATAAAAGCACAATATCTGCCTAATAAGCTGTGATTCCTTGGCTTGGTGAAGTTCAGTGAGTTGCTTACAAGGGTGGTAAGCAAACCTTGGGAGCTTTAGTGCACAAATGCTTTACCCTGCTTTCTCCTCTCTCCCTCTTCTCTTCAATTATATGACTTCCCAATCTTCTTGTACTTAGTTACCATCTTATAAATTCCCTATGCTTACACTGATTTCCCAGTGCAGTCTCTATTTCCATTTAACTCCCTCTAGCTCTGTTCTAGAGATGAGCTGCTTAAACTGGTTATTGAAATAACACCCAGTTCCTGCCATGTGTTCCCTCCTTGCTGTAACATTCCTCTGGACAATGGCATTTCTCCTGCCTGCTGCTTCTTCTCTGGTGAATGGCAAAGCAGAGGCAGGGCTCAGAAGACAATCTCACCTTCATCTATCCTCCCACTTTTGCTTAGCCTTGGAGACAAACACAAGTGTCACCCAAGAAGGGTGTGAAGGAGAGGTATAATAGTGTAAGGTATAGAAGCCAGTGCTATCTGTCTTCAGAAAGAATTTATATTCTAGGACAGAATGGCCCTATCTAAAACATTTGCCAAGAGGAAACAGGAAGAAAACACACTAACTTGGGAAAAGAATTTAAAAGATCCACTGTTACTAGAGAAAACCAATGCAGATTCCCTCTGGAATACGCCAGTGATGTCCAAGACCCAACTCTTCAGGGTTTTTTTTAAATGTTTCTACAAGAATTGCAAAGTATTTCCTTGACCTGCAAATTGAATAACCTAGTGTTTTTTTCTTATCAGTATTTATGTGCCATAATCCTGATTGGAGTCTCAAACTTTTCTGTTGACATTGGGTTCTGACCCGTGGGCCTTGGAGGTGCACAGATGCAGCATGGTTGCTTGGCAACGCAAACACACCAGTTCGTTGGGGGCGAGGAACATTTTTTAAGGAACATTTTCCTTTCTGTGTTGCTGAGTGGTTAAGGGCAGAGATGACTCTGGTTATGGTGCCTGACTTGGGGTTTCTGGGCTTTAATTCAAGGTTTTATGGTTACTGAGTTCTGGTAGGCATAAAGGTGAATTTGAACCCAGACTTGACTTTCACTAACCCCAGGGGTGGGGCAATTATACTTTGATATTTCAGTATTTAAGATTAGAGATTTGCTTCACATAAAAATACAGCAAGGAGCTCTTTCTTTTTATAAACTATCCACAAAGACAGAGTGTGCTATTCTAGTTCAGAAAAGCTTTTGCAAAAGTGGAGAAAAGAAGGGCACTGCCTTCTGCACAAGGGTAAAACTTGTCTGTCTGGTCTGGGGAAGACCAACCCACCAGCTCTTGTGTGGTGATTTCTTCTTGTGAATGGCACAGCAGATGCCATCTCATGTTGCACTGACCACTGTGTGGCTGGCATCTTTTTACAACCATCTCTGCCTACTGAATTCCACTAGTTCACACATACATGGTGCTTAGGTCTTAGGGAGTTTATGGAAAGTCTAAAGCCATATAAGAGGATGATAATGCCATTTAACAGGGTTTCAGACTTGCCAAAGACCAAAGACTAACAGCTCTATCACTGAGTTAACTGAGTCTCTGTGCTGCTTTTTTTTTGAGCACCTGCTTTGGCACAGGTCCCATTTTGAGATCAAGAGTTCCTGATCTGTGTGTTCCTGCTTGTATTACTCTTTGCAATTCTTAGAATTATGGATTTAATTATATTTTTTTTAAGACCTAGAATTTAATAATTCTTATAATTTGTGGTGTAATTCCTCCAACTGGGTTTAGTTTTTAAGCCTTTGGTAAATTTTCTGACTCACTGTGGCAAGAAATTAAGTAGTTCAGTAAAAGTATAGTAAGGTAAGCACACTTACCTCTTGGCTGTAAGGAAATTTCAGGAGGAGATAAAGGAAACCAAGCCCAGACAGATTTTGGAAGATCTAGATAAGTTTGACATACTCAGAGTGCCTTCAGCCTTTACTTAGAATTGATGTAAGCCACAATAAATTAGACAGCCTCCAGGCTTACTTACATTCTGAATTTAGTCCTGTAACATTTTTTCCTCCAAAGCAGCAATCAAGTCATCCATCAAGTTGTCAGCAAATTGTCTGTGCGCCATATATTAATCTCACTTTTCATATCCAGTATCCTTGTGTTTCAGTGGGAATTCAGTCACAGATGAAGGGTACTTAGACACAATATTCTGCAAATAATGTAGGCCAAGAAAGAGTTAACTAATAAGAAAAAACATAGTATCTAAGCTGGTGCTCTGTGTGTACATGGTGCTAAATGAGTGTTGTAGAGAGGACTGTAGATGGAAATTTTTGCTTTAGAAAAGCAGCATGTTGAATTTCACTTGCTTCCTACTAGGTGATCAGCAGCAGGCTTTAAGTTAACAGTGATACGAAATGGTTTATTTAGCTGTCAGTTACAAAGACAGAATCCTTTGTGGAAACAAACAGGCAGCCTACAGTGACATATTTAAGATAAGTCTGCTTCTGTATGACTGTGAAAGCACAGACTTACCTGTACTGGCAAGCAACAGGAAGAAGTCTCATGGCATATTTTTATTCAAGACCCTTGTTTTTGTTCTAAGTTTCCTGCAGGGAATGGTGGCATGTGTTGACACCAGAGACAGTGGATAATACAAAAAAGCAAATTAGATCTGAAAAAAGACTTTGTGCCATGCAGCCTTTCCTTACATTTGTTTTCATACAGCAATCCATTGATACAATACAAACCTTTACATAAAATGCATCAGAAGAGACCACTGTCACTGCTCTCTTTCATCTTATTTTCCTTTAACAATAAAGTGAAGGAAAATGTGTTTTGAAGCAACATCTTTAATCTCATAGACATGGTCAGTGAGAGAATAAGGAGCTGTGGCAAAGGAGAGAAGTTGCTTAGCTGACATAGGGACAGCTATATTTCTTGATTCTGTGTCGTTATAGTAGGTCATGTAGCGTATCAGCAGTAAAAGCTGAGAGGTGACAAGATTTTTTTATTTGCTACATCTTTCAATGATGGCTCTTCTCTGTAGATGTAGGTATGCCTGATGAGTAAAGGGACTTTAACATGAATACACAAAGGTTCCCTGTGGTTGAATTTATGTGTGTGATGCCAATTGCAGACACTTTTTTGAGCTACTTTTCAATCAGTTTATTCTAGATAATATAGTAGTGATAGCAAAAAGAAAACTGTCTTCACCAGCAAAAGAAGATTACTTATCTTTAAGTGGTAAATAAATCTGTCCAATGATACTGAAACAAGGTAAGACATGTTTTTGCGTTTCTTCACATGATGCAAGTGGTCTGACAGGGAATTTCCACAAGGCATATATTGTTGCTGGCCAGGGCTGAATGCTTCTGATCCTGAAGCAGGACCTGGTGGCTAGACAAGCTGCGGGAGGGCACTGCAGCTTGGCACAAGTTCATGGTCCTCTGGTGGTCCATGCTGGGAGCTGGTCATAGTTCTTGTCTCCCCTTGCTATCTTCCTTCCCACCAAGTGCAAACAAGGACAAGGGAAGAGAGGTGCTGAGAGTCCTGATGCACAACCGTATCTCAGTGGAGGGTTAGGATGGGAACAGGACTTGCCTCAAAGCTTGGAATCTTTCAGGTTTGACATGCAGTGTTACAAAAGGAGTGTATATTTTTATGGCTGCTTGAGTATAGACTATTTTAATGAGTTTGCCTAATTCTGGCCTTTAATGTTAGGTATCTGTTAATGTTGAAATGTGGGAAAGAGCCTTTTAAAAACTCTGAGACAGTGTTTTCCACTAACTTAAGCTCCTGACAGGTACTAAAGAGAGAAGTAAGATAAGAAGAATGTCATTTCCATTTCTCTCTTGGATGTTTTGATATCTACATCTTGTTTGCAAAGCCAATGACGTTCTCAATGCTTGTATAATTTTTTGTACAAGAAACTTGCAAGAGGATTGGGTGGGAGTAAGACAGTTACTTCTGTGAGGCTACTTCATTGCTCTGGGACCTATGTAGCTTTAGCATCTTCAGATTTATGTCATAAAATAATTCATTTAAAGAAAACAAAACAAAACCAGAACAGTTAGCAGAAAAGAACAGGGGAAAAAATCTATCTTCTAAGCCAGTGAGGAATAACTTAGTCTGAGGGTAGAGGAGATAAATCAATAAAAGTAATTTTATGTTACTTGTGAAAGCTTCACAATCCTAGCTTTCAACTTGCTGCCAGTTTTGTGATTTTAATGGAATGTAGTTTCATGGAATTCTAAATTGAACTGATTTTCTTCCAGTCATCCTCTCTCTTGAGATAGTTTATCAATCTTGGCTTTGAAACTCTTCACTGAAATAGGGATGGGTTTTGTAGCCCATTGGCACTAGCCATGTCACATGGCATGAGAGAAAATGGGCTTTACAGGTGTATGTTACATGTGCAGTGGTCAGAGCAATACCACTTGTGAGTCTGAGCTCTGTATACCCATTTTCTAGATAAATATTGTGGAAATGCAATCAAGTGAAAGTGAAGCAATCAAAAGCATTTTCTTTTCTCAAAGGCATCTACCTCCAAAGATCTGGACTCCTGTCACAAGAGGCAGCGTAAGCTTCAGCCAGCATATCTACAGATGACTCTGCCTCAGAATAAAACCTTTAAGAAACATCTAAAGAAAATGGAAAAAAAAAAAAAAAAAAAAATGTCATATATTAGAAGCACAGTCTCCATAACATAACTGGGAAACAGGAGAAAACCAGAAAAGATACTTAGAGCATAACGCAATAACCATTCCAAAACAGGGTACCAAAGACTGGAGAGACACTACTTGGTATTTGTTCCTAGATGAATCCACAGATGAAAAAAAAAGAGGACACAATAACTTCACAAGCTGGCTGGCTCGGGGCAGGTGTCAGTGCATGTACCCTTCAAATCTCAGTACTTGCTGTATGCCTTGCAACTGCACTTGGAGTAGTAATGTTTTACTCAAAGTGAACTCATACCCAGAAAATTCCGGCTACGCTACCTGCAGAGCTTTGCCACTTGTTCCTTTGCTGTAGCAGCTGTGATTTGCCATATAGCACTGCAACACACATTGCAGACTTCCAGGAACACAGAATGTTACAACTGGAGAAAAAATCGTATCTCTGCAGCTCCACAGCAGCTTCTCTCTCATTGCAATGGTCTCTCTGCTTGGCTCATACATACAGCCTTAGCATGCTTTTATAGACTGATGAGAATAATGGCTTTTTTTAGTAATAATGAATACTTTCATTTGCATATGACCCCTGGGCCACTTAATTTCAGCCACTTGTACTGTCACAGGCCTTGCTGAATATCATAGAATCACAGAGTGGTTTGAGCTGGAAGGGACCTTACAGATCATCTAGTTCCAACGTACCCTGCACGGGCAGGGATACTTCCCACCTAATCAGGTTGCTCAGGGCCCCATCCAGCCTGGTCTTGAACACTACCAGAGAGGGGGCTACTACAGCTTCCCTGGGCAACCTGTGCCAGTGCCCTAACACTAAAGTATTTCCCCGTAATGTCCAACATAAATCTCCCCTCTTCCAGTTTTGGTCTATTCTCCCTCGTTGTCTCATTACAAGCCCTGCTAAAAAGTCCCTCCCCAGCTTCCCTGTAGGACCCCTTCAGATAGTGGAAGATGGTTATAAAGTCTCCCCAGAGCCTTCTCTTCTCCAGGCTGAACAGCTCCAATTCTCCCAGCCTGTCATCTTAGGAGAGGTGCTCCAGCCCTCTGACCATCTTTGTGGCCCTTCTCTGCAATTTTCCATGAGCTCCATGTCCTTCTTATGTTTGGGCCTTCAGAGTTGGATGCAGTACTCCAGGTGGGATCCCACAGGAACCAAGTAAAGGAGGAGAATCACCTCCCTGGGTGTGCTGGCCACACTTCTTTTGATGCAGTCCAGGATATGTCTAGAGGGAAGCAAGACCTCTGAGTGGGCAGCCTTTGCTAAGAGGACAGAACAAACCCCAGACTCTGCTTCTGGAGCTTTGCAAACTGACTGGTGGCTTGAGGGTCCTCCAGAGGGGAAACACAGGAGCTGCTGAGCTCACTCGTTGCCAAAATGAATGATGGATAGAAGACTGCATAGCTGGAACACCTTCTTCCTCAAAGGTCTTTGGACCTTAAACATTTTTATAATTTGAACACCTTTTCTTGTAACCTACAAAAATGCTTTTTTTTTTTTTTTTTTTTTTTTTTTTCAGAGAACAGATTTTCCTGTTCCAGACACTGAATGAAGAAACCTGAACCAGCCTGGCTCTTCAGTCCAAATGAAGGAGAGGCCAGTTTACATTTGTAAGCAGACTCCCCAGAGGCAAATCTGGGGAAAAGACAGAAACAGTTTATGAGTTTTTACATGAAGGAGTATCAGAGATATTGAAAACAATGGTGTTGCTGCTTAAGAAACCAGGGGATTTATCTCTCACTGTTAGCTGCTTATCAAGAAAATAAATGTGGCTAATAAGCATCATCGCTGGCTCTGTCAACACTCTCAGGATCCACTGCAGGCAAGGAAAAGCACCGAAGCCCCTTTAACCCCTCATCAACTAAGTGAGCTGTGGAGAAGTGTTAAAACAAGAAGCAGCCCCGGGCGGGTGCCCCCTCCTCGCTCTGCTCCCTCGTTTCCTCCAGCGTTTTCCTCCTCCCGCGGCCACCAGGTGGGGCCGGGAAGCTCCGCTGCTCCCGCACAGCCCAGAGCGCCCAGTCCCCGGGAGCCCGAACCAAAACAAACAAAAAACCCCTACAAACAACCGAAACCAACCAACAAACAAACAAGAACAGGAGTGAACCGCCTCGGTCTTCCTGCAAAGGCTGAAACTCCCACCGTTTCTCTTTTCCGTGGCAACAGGAAAAGGAGAAATAAGTGCAAAACCTCTCTGGAATGATGTCTTGGTGGAGCTGGCATCCCACTGGTGCTTGGCAACAATCCTCCCTGAACCAGAGTCCTACACACTTCAACTGGGGAATTGTAGGTTTATTGCAGCATCTTGAGATTTTCCTTATGATTCCTGCACTTTCATAAATAAATAAAAGAACAACATACAGCCTTGCCCACAGATATAACTGCAGCTAACCTATACTATAGGGATGAGAAGATATCATCATTTTTCAAATACCACAGTGTGAGAAGAAATCTTACATTAATCCTCCCTGACCAGAATCACCATCACAAGGAGAAAAAGGTAGGAAAAGAGAGAGAAAAAAATCCCAATATCATATAAAACTCTGCCTCATAAAGTGAGCAAACTCCTGCCCACATAATTTTGCAGTTTGTTTGCTTGTGTCTTCATTAAAATTGCATGCAGATCCAATGACTAGGTTTTGTTAATGGCCCACAGAGGGACAATCGTTGCTGAAGCCTGAACACTGTGATCCATTTTCCCTAATTATTACTTTGTAACTTATTTTGTTCCATTGTTTCGTATAAGGAAGCATCAGATAAGTGTAACAGCAGCCCATTAATAAGGAGACCCACTAATTTGGAACATACATTAATCGCATGTTAAGAGCACTTAATGGCCTTCATTGGGGCTCTTGTAAAGATTTTTCATTGTAGAATCCCCTTAAAGGGTATAAATCAGAGAGCTGTGTTGCACACTTAACAAGGAAAAGGAAGCATATTTAATTCCTTGTGGCCTACAAGTAAAAAATTGAGAGGGGCTAAGAGGTTCATTTTCCTGCTTGGCTCTATTTCATAACCATCAAGAAGACAAAATAAAGATGAATATATTTGTGCATGATGAAATCTTGCCTAAACTTGCAGAGTTTTTAGGTGAATCACAGTGGGCTTTGGGGGGTTTAATTGTTTTCTTCAGAACAGAAACATCTGGGGTGGTCAGGTGTTTCTAAAAATCCAGTGTAACTCAAGGCTTTTTGCAGGCTTAAACATCAATTTATGTGTTTCTAAGGAAGCAATGTGAGAATGTACAACAGCAAGGCTCAGCGAGTCCAGTCTTCTGCTAGGTCAGACAACTGTATCAATATTTCTTTCATGAGCTCACGGAGTTCTATCTTAAGTGTATTAAGGTTTTTAATTTTGATCATTTTTATTCCTGTAACCTAATTTTAGAAGGTTATTCCAAAACTCCATTTTATTGACTTCCCTCAAAATTTGTGTCATAGGGAAATTTAATTATCTCACTCTCTTACTTCCCGTTATCCCCTGTCCTTATTAATTTTATTGTATAACTAGTCCCTATCTGCAGTCTAAAATTTTTTTACATTTGTATATTTGTGTTCATACCCCCATCTCTGCTACTACAATGACTTTTAGTTCTTTTTGTGGTGTTTACCTCACTTTATGAGAACGCGTTCCATTTCAAGCTTCTTTTTGCTAAGATAAACAAAGAAGGCCATTGTGGTCCCATTTGGTAAGATGGGCATATTCCTTTCCTGTGTTCGTTTTTGGCTTTGTCTTTTTTGAGTGTGAATGGTTGGAATTTAAAATTTTTCCTCAGATGGAATTTCAGCAGTGCTTTAAACAGTCACATTAACACAATTTTCTCTCCTCTGAAAATGCTGTAACTAAAAAATCCTTGGATTTTTAACATTTGTTTTCTTTTCCATTGTTGCAACACACTGGTAGATTGCAGCTCTTCTCACAATGCATTGGTTTATCCAGACATTTCTACCATTTTTAGCTCTCAGCTGATGATGAGTCAGTTTGAAGCAGTCATTTCTGCTACCTTTTTACTAAGGCATGATTTGCACTTTTGCACATTGCACTTCCAAATTTAAACTATTTCTGTCTTTCTAAGCTTCATGATCATTCAGTTATTCCCATAAAATATTGTGATCTTACTCAGATATTGGCAGTGCCTCAAAATTCATGTCACCTGACGTTTGTTCACCTCATTCTTCTTCACGTTAGCCAGTTCCTTACTCATCCTGTGATTTCACTAGCTTCTGTCTTCTCCAATGTGGTCTGCTTTAAATGTCTCACTGGACTTCACACAGACTAGGTATGTTGTGCCTGCTTACTCACCTTTAATTACTTTGTTCCATACAGTTATCAAATTGACCTCGTTTAGTCTGCTGCAGTTCATCCTGTTTCCCCTTTACACACTTTATTCTTTCCTTTGCAGTTTGACCTAGAGCCCTGTATGACACAGAAGTCAGACTAATGGGTTTGTAGCTATCTGAAATGCTGCAAATTCTTAAATATAAATTTGTTACTCTCTGGTTGCACAGCAATATCTCTTCCTATTTCTTCAATGCCTATTTAGTGAACAAAATCCATCAGCTATTAAACACAGCAATACCTCAGTCCTACATTCACCTGAATTTGTTGTCCTGTCTGTATCTGAGGCCTTTGTATTTTCCCTCCCTCTCTCTCTCCAAACATTGTGCAGCTCTCTACTTGATACTGTCACTGAACATACCCAACATCCAATGAGTAGGACTGCTTGTGTAAACCTCTTCAGAAACAATTTTGCACAATTGGAATGTTGAGTTGTCCTATCTTTTTCTTTTTGTCTTTCAAACTCTTGGCGCACAGTCCTGAAATATGTTTTTCCTCTCCCAGGGGTTTCAGTTTCTCCATTTTGCATCTCAGGGAACCTTCCAATGGTGTATAATAAATGTGTCCTCTTGTGCCCCACGATGGCTCAGCTCTGACATTGCAGACTCTAAACTGCCATCCTGTGGAACTTGCAGGGGTTCTCTCCAGCACCGATGGACCTTTTTTACCAACTCTGAACTTTGGGTTTGAAGTAATAGTCGCTGCCCAAGAAAGGATGGGACCCTCGTATTATCACTGCCAGTTCAGAGAAATCTCTGCAGTGATCACTCTGGTCAGGGAAAGTTAAGGAACAGCCTAAAAAACAGAGCTCACCATAGAAGATACTGTATAATTAATGACTTGTGACAACAGTCTGCTTAGAGAAGATGAGTATTTTCTACTTCTAACAAAATTTGCTATGGCTGTTTCATTACCTTATGAAGACATTGATCATAGTGAAGGGACAGCAAGCCTGGTAGGCCATGTTGCTTCCTCCATACAGTGGACACAGTATGTGTTGTGCTCCAATAAAGCAGTAATAGCTGCAGTTATTTGCTGCAGGGCGGCAAAACCCCTCACTCTGTTTTCACTCTGAACACTCCTCAATGACAGTGTGGTACCAGAACACCAGGCTGTTCCTTCTCACAGAATCCCACAGCTTTGTTCACAGCAGGTGTGTCCTGCATTGCTGACATACATGCTTCTTTTCTTCTTCTGACTGGCTCCATTCCTTCCTGTTCTCCAGTTTTCTTCTAACCAGTGTCAAAACATCTTTTAACTGAATTTCCTCATTAGCTTCAGTTAACAAGCCTCTCTCAACCTTCTCACTACGTAAGGATAAAAGGTAAGTGATTTGTCCTTGTTCATCCTGGGGTAGATATATCATGGTGCAGCAGTTTACAGGTGGTGAGAGGCATTTCACAAGCACAGTCACTAAATGGGAGAAGTCTGCTCTCTCATAACTTTCATGAGTGCAGAAAGTTAACAGCTCCAAGCCCAGCGCATCATTTGGTCTGTAACATTTCTGCCAGGGGAGTCCTGGCAAATCAGCTACAAAGTTGTCCTTGCTTTGTAAGAACTACTGCCTGCATGCTGCAAAAGCAATATACAAAGGAGGAGGAGGAGTTCATCACAGTCAACTACTCTCCTTCCTGGTGCCACTATTCATGTCTAGTCCCATTACGTTTGTTGACGTCCTGCTGGCATTCATTGCAGCTTTTAGCCTGGAAGTTCTGGGTGTGCAGCAGCTCTCTCTGTGTTGTGTCCTGCCAGGAGCTTCCTGCTCAGCTGTAACAAACTGTGCTGGATGGTGCTTCCCTTACTGCCTTCATTGTTAAACGCAACACTTTTTCAGATCATACACTCAGCACAGGTCATTGATAGCTGAGATGAGAAGTAAATTTTAGATCAAATTTTCCATACTTAATTTAGATTTCTATTCTGCTCTTTGCCTCGACACCTTCCTTGGCTATTATTGTAAGTACATTATTGCTACAGGGTAGGAATATATTTGTGTATTTAAGAAGTGGAGCAAGTTAAGCCATAAATATTCTCATCTCATTCTTACCATTTGTTAGTTACAGTTTCTTCTGTAAATAAGAATTTCAACACTTGCATTTCTTTCCTTTTTCTATTTATTTTTAGAGCAACTCTTACCCTTCTTATGTCCTTCTAAGTGGTGACTCACTCTGATTTATGTTGTTCTAACTTACAGACACTTTTTTCCTCCCAAATTCATACCAAAGAGCTTTCTACTAATGTCATTTATTAACAGATTTTGTGTCTAGAATATACTTTCAGATAATGTGAACAACCTTCCCTGGTATTTTTTTCTTATTTCTGAATTTCTTAAGCCAAAATTCTTAAAGACCATTCCAGTTGAACAGTGTTGAATTTGTAGGCCACTCATACATTAAAGCAGATAATTTGCAGGCAACTGACATCCGTGTGTTTGAGTAACCTACTAATGAAAATGAGTGAGCTCTATATGCAAATGAACAAGGGCTCCCTGGCTGGCCTTCTTGCTTGCTTTATACTCTTTTATATTGCAGACAGCTACTGCCATATATTATTGTCTGTGAAAGCAAATCTGGGCCCAGCCCAACAAATTCAGAAGCTGGCTGAAAATCTTTCCATAGCTTTCCATCTTCTGATTACAGGCTCAATGCTAAAATTATCTTTGTTCCAAAAATGTCAGTGGTACATGCTTATCTTTTTAAAAATAGATAATTCACATTTTTTTCATTGTTCTTTATTAAAAATCTTGTCAGATCCAGAACTCTTGCAATATTATAGTATTTTGCAATGCTTAGTTTCCAACAGTTATCTTGTTAGATTGACCTTTATTACTTCCCTCATTAATTACCAAGGTAATAACAGGTTGCTGTGTTTAGGAGCTGGGCTGTAAAATAGCTGCTTGCAAGCATCCTGTATTTGAACATTCCCCTAAAATGGAAGATGTTTGAAAGCTTAGTGTGTTTGAGGAAATTTCTACTTAAAAAGTGTCACTTTCTTAGAAGTTTCTATTACAAGTATATATTATGTCAAAATAAAAAGTACTTAGGGACAGTTGCCCTTGCCTGCTAGGGAGTACTTCTTGTTCCTTCGCATGATATATTTTCTCTGTGTTTCCAGGAACACCATAATCAGCCTCTGAAGGAGAGGATCTCTTATTTTGCCTTAGCTGAAAACTTGAAAAGTTGTTTTCTGTCCTTTGGTGGCTAGCAAGAAAAATTGGTTATGATTTGCTTTATTTTGGTTTTGTTGTTTGTGGTTTGGTTGGTTGGTTTTGGTTTACTTTTTTAATATTTGCATGTTCTTTGGTTTTTGGTTGTTTGGTTTTTTTTGTACTAAGAAAATATATTCCTACAGTTAAGTCTTCATTTATCAGAAATCAAGTTATCACTATTGACTTCAGAGGAGCTACTTAGCCTTACAAAATCAGATGGTATAATACTTTATACCATATAATAGACCTCTTTCTTAATACATTGAATGAAGCTAGAAATAGGGTGCTGGGAGAGATGGCAAATGATCCTTTTGTCTAAGTTTAGTTTGACCAAACATCTCTGTATTTTTTCTGATATATGTCTGTAAAACCTCTTTCGGAAAATCCTTTGGATGAAGAGAATTTGCAATTTATATAGATTTCATGTCATGTAGCTCACAGGATGACCCTTCATAACTGGAAATATTTCTACTTGTTCTTTGCCTCTTATTAAATGGTCTTCTCTCCTGTGTTCTCAGAGGGCACAGAGTATGATTAAAACCTCTTGTTTTTAAGGCACTATTTTATTTATGAACAGGCTGCTATCATGTTGCCTTCTCTCTTCCTCTTTTCTTATAATATCTCACTTGTTTTTCCTGCCTAAAATATACCATATGTAGTTCTTTTAATATAAGATATTTACTCACTTTTCTATTGAATAATGAATCTACACTGTCTAAGTAGTTTTTCCAGCTGCTATGCATCCTCAATTTTGTGATTTGTATCTTGATTGTAAATCTTAATTTTGCTTAGGAGTGTTGTCCTGGTTTGAGCCAGGATGAAGCCACTTTTACTGATTTTTTTTTCCTTCAGTAAGCTTTCCTTTAACTGGTAGCAGAGCGTTCCAACTAAGGCTGATAATGGTGGAATGTTTTTCTAACTGCTGGAACTCCAAGGTCGCACCTTCACTCTGCCGGCTCAGACACTACGGGGAGATCTGTGACCCCCTGTAGGAGGCTGAATTAGACAGACAGCAAAACTGGCCAGAGATATTCCGTTCCATATATCTATGTAAGCTCATAGGAAGGTCAGAGATCACAGAAGACAACTTCCTTCCTTCTTCTTCTCTTCTCTTCAATCCATGGCCAGTGTCCAGGGTGGACTCCATCCATTCATCACTGTCAACCGCCAGGCTGGAGCTCTCCTGACCCTCATCACTCTCCATTTTTTTCCAGCAGCTCCAGGACTTTTTGGGACTGTTCACAGCTAAGGAGACGCTGCAAGAGTTGCTGGAGGTGGGGGGAATCGAGAGGCTTTTGCGTATATCTGAACATATTTGTATATATTTGTATATATTTTCTTTTATCATCAGTGTTTAATTAAATCTGTGTAGTTTAGTTTTCAATCCAGCCAAGTCTCTCTCTTTTTCTCTCTCTCCTTCCCTATCTGGGTAGGGAAATAAATAAAGATACACTCTTGCAAAAACTGGAGGTTTTTGAATATTCTGGTTTGCACAACGTAGCTCTTACAACACATAAGCACTCTATCAAAATGTGGCAGCATACCTTATCTGAGTGCTTTCTACTCTAGCTTACACATAGAAAAGTGGATTCCAGTGAAGAA
>NW_009970725.1:10182720-10220440 GCF_000747805.2 Chaetura pelagica
TTACTCAGACTGATATAATAAATGAGACTCTTGCTGGCAAAGCATCTACTCCATTCATTTGAAGAGTTAGAGTGTAGTGAAGGACTGCTGGGAAGGGAAATGCAACCTTGTACCTAATGCTATTAAGGAATACTTCACTGACAACAAAATTGTTGTCTGACCTCTTCCATAAAGTCACATTTTTCACCATAATTTTGTCTTCCTTTCTGGATGCCTCCTTTGCAATGCCTGGGACCTGTGAAATGGAGGTGCTGCACACCTCCATAGACTACTGGAAGAAGAGAGAGATGGAAAACTTAAACTGAAAGTCCCTCTCTGCCCTGATAGCCACTGTGTGTTTACGCATACCATGTTTTCTGTCTCCATTTTAATTTTAATTCTTGCAGTCAAAGCAGGTCTGCAACTAAAACTTCCCACAGAGTCAAAAGTAAACTACATCCCTCTGTGTAGCTCTGCTAGCAATCTTCTTTGGACATAACCTATTTTTAGGTTGTCAGATTTGATATTTTCAATATTTCCTTGCTTTTACATGTATTTTAAATACATGTTTATACATAACATTTTAGTAAGTTCTTATCTTTTCACGCTTTAAAATCTCATCCTAAGAGATTTAGATGAAGAATAAATAACTCTTCAAGATACATGTCTGACCCTATGTATAAGATTTATATCAGTGGGACTTTTCTTTGAGAAATGTCCCAAGTTATTTGAATCTATTTCAAATAGATGACTTCTGCACTTCTTTGAGCACTGCAGCTTAAGAAGTAGACCATAACATTATGTGACCATACAGAAAAGCTTAGTTCCATTCAAGAAAATAGCTAAACATCAGGACTAGAATTTTTTCTCCAGGCTTGAAATAAAACATCTTCTGATGAATTATGAAATTATATTTAAAATAATTTAAAATGTATCTTTTTATATAATTTAAAATCAGAATTCCTTTGGTGTCTTTTATTTTTTCACCAACACCCAGAAAACCTTAAATCTCTGAAAAAAAAATTATCATGGAACATTTTTTAGTGGAGGAGTAATTCTAGCATAGTCTCTTCAGAGGCTGTGCAGAGAGAAAAGGTAAATTCAAAAGATACCAGAGTTTTTCACAAATGACTGAAAGAACCTTGCTGCTCAATTTTACATCAGGCAACTTATGTCTTTCTGTGTTTTGGTAGTTTTTCATATTTCAGAAGCAACTGGACAAACTTTTCTGCTATGCTAAGTGTTGCACCTTCAGGTTTGCTTAATGGAGTCTCCTGCTCTTTATTTGTGACCATGTCCCTTGGAAGAGGAAAGCTAGTACACTCCCTTGAAGGAAATAAACCATGCCAACATGCTAGGAAATATGCTCCCTCCCTGACATTTCATTTTGGGAGAAAAAAAATAATGTGAACATTACTGTAAACGGCCCAAATTGTTTATCTATGTATGTCTCAAGGAGGCACTGACACCAGGAAAGATTTGCAAGACAGAAAGAATAGGAGATCCTCACCAACATTTTGGGCATTGGGGAAAAAAAAATATTAATCCATATTCCTATGCTGTCTGTGCTCTCTAGCCCTGAAGCTGACTCAGGAAGGGCAACACACTTTGTATATGCAGCAACTGAATTCAAGATCCTTAGGGCAATGAGACAAGTATGAAGTAAGCTGAAAGAAGGACACAGAACTCCTTGAGTGTGTCCAGAGAAGAGCCATGAAGATGATCAGAGGGTTGGAGCACCTCCCCTATGAAGACAGGCTGAGAAAGTTGGGGTTGTTCAGCCTCGAGAATAGGAGGTTCTGTGATGACCTTATAGCAACTTTTCAGTAATGAAGGGGGCCTACAAGAAAGCTGGGGAAGGGCTTTTTACATGGATGCATAGTGAGAGGACAAGGGGCAATGGTCTGAAGCTTAAAGAGGGGAGATTCAGGTTGGACATCTATAAATCGATGGGTCTGGATAGAGTACACCCGTGGGTGCTTGGGGAACTGGTGGAGGTCATTGCTAGGCCACTCTCCATCGTCTTTGGTAAGTCATGGGCAATAGGAGAGGTGCCCAAGGACTGGAGGATAGCAAATGTCACTCCAGTCTACAAAACGGGCAAGTAGGAGGACCCAGTAACTATAGACTGGCCAGCTTTACCTCCATCCCTGGAAAGGTGATGGAACATTTTATTCTTGGTACTATCTCTAGGCATATCAAGGATGAGAGGGTCATTAAGAGCAGTCAGCATGGTTTTACCAAGGGAAAGTCATGTTTGACCAACCTTATAGCCTTCCATGAGGAAGTAACTAGGTGGATAGATGATGGTAGGGCAGTAGATGTGGTTTATCTCAATTTCAGTAAAGCACTTGACACCGTCTCCCACAGCATCCTCATAGATAAGCTAAGGAAGTGTGGTCTTGATGGTCAGGTAATGAGGTGGGTCATTAACTGGTTGAAAGGAAGAAGTCAGAGTTGAGGACTGAATCTAGCTGCAGGTCTGTCACTAGTGGAGTCCCTCAGGGGTCAGGCCTGGTACTGGTGCTGTTAAATATTTTCATTCTGACCTGAATGAGAAAATAGAGTGTGCCCTCAGCAAGTTTGCTGATGACACTAAGCTGGGAGGAGTGGCTGACACACCAGAAGGCTGTGCTGCCATTCAGCAAGACCTGGACAGGCTGGAGAGTTGGGGAGGGAGAAACTTGTTGAAATTCAACAAGGGCAAGTGTAGAGTCTTGCATCTGTGGAAGAAGAATCCCATGTACCAGTAGAGGTTAGGGGCTGACCTGCTGGATAGCAGTGTAGGAGAAAGGAACCTGGAGGTCTTAGTGCACAGGAGGATAACCATGTGCCAGCAATGTGTCCTTGTGGCCAATGGCATCATGGGGTGTATTAGAAAGGGTGTGGTTAGTAGGTCAAGACAGGTTCTCCTCCCCCTCTATTCTGCCTTGGTGAGGCTGCATATGAAGAATTGTGTCCAGTTCTGGGCCCCTCAGTTCAAGAAGGACAGCAAACTGCTTGAGAAAGTCCAATGAAGAGCCACAAAGATGATTAAAGGAGCAGAACATCTTCCTTATGAGGAAAGGCTGAGGGAGCTGGGTCTCTTGAGCTTTGAGTAGATTGAGGGGCGACCTCAGCAATGTTTACAAGTATGTTAAAGGCAAGTGTCAGGAGGATGGAGCCAGGCGTTTTTTCAGTGATGTCCAGTGATAGGACAAGGGGCAGTGGGTACAAACTGGAACATAGGAGGCCCCATGTAAATGTCAGAAAAAACTTATTTCCTGTGAGAGTGGCAGAGCACTGGAACAGGCTGCCCAGAAAGGTTGTGGAGTCTCCTTCACTGGAGACATTCAAAACCCACCTGGACACGTTCCTGTGTGATGTGCTCTGGGTGATCCTGCTCTGGCAGAGGGGTTGGACTAGATGATCTTTCGAGTTCCCTTCCAACCCCTAAGATTCTGTGATTCTGTGGACATTAGGAAAATGTTCTTTCCTGTGATGGTGGATAGATGCTGGAACAGGTTGCTCAAGGAGGTTGTGGATGCCCCCTCCCTGGAGATCTTCAAGACCAGGTTGAATGGGGGGGCCTTGAGCAACTTGATCTAGTGGGAGGTCTCCCTGCCTGTGCAGGGGAGTTAGAACTAAATGATGTTTATGGTCCTTTCCAACCCTAGCCATTCTATGATTCTGATTCCTGAGGGCACACAGTCCCACCTCTCAGTGTTGGTTACAATCTCAAAATGCACATTGATCACATTATGTTTACCAAGAATGACATGTACTTGGAAGAGAAAACAAGAATTTTAAAATACTAAGAGACAGTTTATTTCCTTTTCAAAAGAAAAGGAACTCCTTTGGTTGTAAAAAGCTTTCCTTCATGATTATTGAAATTGCTTCTCTCTTTGAATACTGAACAATTAAAAAACCCCAAAAACCATACATATAATGTTTGTGTTTTACTGTAACTTCTGCATGATTTTGGACAGGATGTTTCATTTCGCCATGTCACATTTTCATAGTCTATGAAAATGTCCTTATCTTTTCACTATGATTCAAAAAATACTGTCAAAGAGATCTGAAAGGCTTGCAAAGAGAAATGAATGAATCTATAAAAATCAGGATTCTGTTCCATAAGTGAGTGTAGCTGCACAAAGCGTGTTTCAGAACTACTGTGCCTTTTCAATCCTATGAAAAGTTATCACACAAAAGCACCGATGGTGATAATTCAAAGCCAAGACCACGCACACCCTGAGGTTTTCTTTGCAGCTCCCTGGGGCTCGGACAGCACATGAATGGGTGGGATAACACTTTCAAAAGTTTGTAAAATACTCAGAAAAATACTGACCTTCAGATCCCAGCTTGGATTCAAACACAAATAGTGTTGAGCAAGGTCATAAGAATGGGTGCTTTTTGCAACATTATAATTCTTTATCCAACAGTGAGGAAAACAGTGTTGAACTTAAAGCTATCTATTTATCTGTGGTTCATTCTTCACTCAGCAAGCTCTGTCACAAAAAGAATGGAAGACTGCAGGACACATAGATTGCCAAAAGACAATTTATGTTTTCTTTGAAAGATCCTGAAGTGTTTATTTTCTGCATGTATTTCATCAACACATCTTGCTACTTTTAAATGATATTACTTCATTTCCTTGCAAGCTAATAGCAAATTTAGACCTTGAATACTGCTGTCAGTTCTCCACCCTACATTGCATCCGCCGTTCTGTCTTCTCCCCATTCCTCTTATATCTTTCCACCTACTCTTTTTCCACCTCCACATTCCTCAATTTCCCCATCACCAAGTATTGCCTGTGACCAATTGTTATAAAACTTAGTTTGCTGCTGTTGAAGTATGAACACACTAATAGGACCTCTCTAGAACAGGGAACATTGGATGCACATTGACTGTAATTTCTAAAATATGCAATTTAAAATATAATTATTCAATAATCTACTACTTTGCTGGGTTTTGTATGCAAACAACAGAATTTCTTCAAAAAGCAAAAAGAGGCAATTATTTAATTACAAGTGTACTTTTTGCTTTTCGTCTTGTGCCTCCATATTTCCTTCAAATTATCCATAGGATTCATTTCTCTGAGCTCAGAAAAGTCAAGAAATTTAATGTATTTTGAGATCAGCAAGACTAGCAGTGATTTCCAGAACCTCTAAGTGAGGTAATGTAAGTTACTCTTTGGGGCAGAGGAAAAATAAGAAGAAAATATATTTGCTTAAAATTACACTAGATTGCATTCAATTGGTTCTCATTTTGGCTAGAAGGATGTATTAATCAGTGTCAAAAAGACAAGTGAAACTTGTAGCAATTAAGCCTTTTTCTTTCCTTTGAGCAGACATATGAAGATAGATATCTTTAACTTTGAGTAACTGCAATGGGTTTTCTTATGTAAGATTTCCTTTTCACACAGAAGATAAAATTCAGAATTAAGAAGTTTGCTTCAGAGTTTTTAATAGATATGATCAAATGCAGTTTCTGGCAAATGCGCTGTTTCATAGTTGTATTGACATACTGAACTTCAGCCTTTTTGTTGACTTGGTTTATGGGAAATATTATTGCTAACAAGGTGCTGTTCCCACAATGCCAAAATGAAGACAGTGTCTGGGAAGAACAAGGAAATGTGAGCTTTTTTGCGACCATCAATTTTTATAAATGCAACAGGAATATTTTACATGTGGGTGGCTGTTCTTTCATTTCTTTTAAACTGACAAACACTGGACATGTAGCATCATCCTAATCCCATATAAGTAACCTAGAAAGGAGCAGAGAGAAACACACATAGGAGCATTGTTAATCCATTACATAAATCCATGGCACACCAATGTGTGCAGTTCTGCTCCCCTACCTCAATAAATGTATTGTAGGACTGGGAGATATTTAGAAGTGGGGCAGCAAGGATGGTAGGAGACATGAGATGGCATTCATGAAGAGTTAATAAAATAGGACTTTCCCAGTCAGGAACAGAGATGAGAAGAAATATTATGCACATTTCTAAAAACTGTATAACTGAGAGACAGCTGAGGAGGAAAACTGCTTACTGCCTGTTTCAGTATGAAAATGAAAATCACATTTACGTAGCTTGTGATGCATTCAAAACCAAAAGAAGAATGTGACCTGTGGCACAGCTCTTAGGTAATCCTGGGACTCTCTGCTTCATGATATAATTGACATAAAATTCCTGTGGCTTCATATAGAGAACTGACAAATTTGTGGGGAAAAAAACACACCAAAAAACCACAACTAAAAACAACAAACAAATTCTAATTTCAAAGAATTTTCCTCCTCTGTTTTTAGTAGATTGCAGTTTTCTTGGTGGTCAGTCTTCTTGCTGATTGTCAAAAACCCAGTCTTCAGCTAGTTTCTTCTTCTGATTGAAATTAACTTACTTTATGGCAGTGTTGAAAGTTCAGGAGGATGAAGTTGTTTGACTTAATGGTTTATTTACTGGAAAGTCTACAGAAGGCACTAATCCAATATGCTAATGTGCACCAATCTTGTTTTCAGACTTGAGGATAGAGACTGTGAAAACATTAAACTGTTAGAATAATATTTTTCAAAATAATTTTACAAAAAATTATTTTAAAAAAAAGTTATTTGGAGAGAATAACTACAGACTTTTTTTAAACTCAGTTATTTTTATAAAGAAAACTGAAATTAAATATTAAAATTATATTTTTGGTAAAAATAAATAGTTTTGATTGATCAAAATAATCTTTTATTTACATTTTTTTCAGCAACAAAGCTACAACATCAGTTTTTCCCACAGTTCTTCATAAGATCTAAACAGAAGAGACAACTTAAGAATTGAATTTTTTCTCTAACATTAACTTAAACAATCAATACAGAAAAGATTTTTCTTAACTGGCATTTATCTCTACCACAGATAGCTACCCACACACCCCATTGTGATTTTTCACTCTGTATGCCATTCTATCAGCAACATTTATTTTAATTCAAAGTGATTCCAATAATTCCATGAATATCAACATTATTTCAGAGTTTCATCAAAGTATTTAAAGCAATAACTAACCTACTTTCCTGAGCATACAGGATTTTTTCCACAGGTTATCCAGGAGATGATGATGGCTGGGATTATATAGATTAATATTTCAAACTAAGGACTGACATTTACCATCACGTTATGTTTGCTGTACAGTAAGTCAGTTGGCATCAGTGATTGCAATAAACAAGGTGATACTCATGACCAAGACAATATCAGAGAACATAAGGTAAGGGTCCAATAAAACCTTTAATTTGTAACCTTTATTACTCTGATTTTTTTTCTCAAATAATTAGTTGTGCAAGCACTTTTGTTTTGCTTCGCTTGTTGTTGTTTTTTTCTTTTAACTGAATCAGAGAAAAAACCACAAACACTCCTGAAAGTAGTTTTAATTTTTTGAGAGTTTTTTTATGGTTTGTTTTTTGGGAGTTTTTTTGGTGGTTTGCTTTTGGATTTTGGTTTTGATTTGGTTTTGGTTTTAGGTTTTTTTTTTCATTTTGGAGACTCCAGAGCAGTGTAATAGAATGTAAATGTTTCACCCTCTTGATCACCTTCTAAAAAAATAGAACCACTTGAAAAAATAGCAAGAAATGTAAGGAAGAACTCACACTTACCTTGAGTTCTGGGTACCTGGAAAGAAGAATTTACAGTAAAAGTTAATTAAAAAGATAAAGTCGGTGTACAATAGTCTGGAAATAGACTGTAATTGCTGCTAGGGAAGTTGGCTTCTGCATAATCTCTGCTGAGAGCTCTGGTTATTTCTGGCTCAATTTCTGGTTTCAGTCCCAAATGGGCAGACTCAAAACAAATACGTCGATTAGATGCTTAGACAAAATTTTGACTTTGTACTTAAGCAAAATTCAGCAGTAACTTTGACAAGAGAAAGAAAATACAAGCTGCACTGTACCACGCCTTGCATTTAAAGAAGGGGAAGACAGAGATTTATAGAACTCATGTAGCTGAGCACCTAACTGTAGTTCCTGGCTTCAAAACTCTTCCTGAGCTGGTTCATGAAAAATTTCATTCAGGTTCTCAGTATCTTTATGAATATGAGATTGAGTTTTGCATTCTGTTGTTTGTGGTATGAAAACCTCAGCATGTCTTATTAGGTATAGCATGTGTGTCGTAAGCTGTTTCATTGGATCTAAGTTTTGGATCTTGCATTTTACATGAACTGCAAATTGCCTCTTCTTTTATTGTCTTTCTGTTTTAGTTGCATTTCCTTTTAATAACTCAGTCAAATACGTTTTTGGAAATGGGCAGCTGAATTATCCAGGGGTGCCAATTGCTTAGTATTCAAGAAATTCTAAACAGTGAATAATTGCATCTGGTATTTAAAAAAACCCAACATTTTGAAGTATATTTAAATTAACATGGTCTTCATTTTTTACCAGCCAGTTGCAATAATAGAGAATATATGTCTCATATATTCACAGAAACTGGAGGGACTTTGGGAAACATCAATTTGATAGACCACAGCTTGTTTCCACATAGGAAGAAAGTTACTGACTGACTGAGAAATTAATCTTTCCATGCATACTTGCAAATACATATTAGTGTTTTGTGCTCACGTGCTCATATATATCTATATATGCATATATATTTATATGAAAGAATTCTACTGTCATCATAGATTGAAGGTGGTCTGAAATGATAGTGTAGATATGAATAAATTATCTTAATCAAAATTAATCAAAAGAGAAGGAACCTTAGAAGTCTACCTGCTCATCCAGGCAGTAAAACATTTGGGATTGCTAACAAACCTTATTGTTAATTTCTGGAAAAGACCCTGATTCAGAGCTGAGGGTTAAGGGGCTGCATGGCTGCTGCTCCATCACATGGATTTCACTGTCCCAGTCTATGACGGTACATCCATAACAGGTTTGTGAAGCTTTGATGTCATGGTTTCTGGAGATTACTCTGAACGCTTAGTGCAATTGCTATTGGTTGTCATAGATGATCTTTAGACAGGTGGACTTATTAACTTTGTTATTAGTTACAGCACTGTGCCTTTTGATGAATTTCATAATGTATTTTTTTGACTATCATTTTCTTGCAACATCTACATTTTGCTTACTAACAGATTTTGGATTATTTCTGAGCAGAGTCAGAACAAGCCTTCAGGTAAGTGTTCAGCTATAGAAGAAAGAGTAGGAAATGTAATCAATCACTTGGCAGCAGCAATAGATGTCACCACTGCTGTTTCCCCAGTACCAGACACAGCCCTCAGGCTAGGAGCTATTCATGGAGGAGGGATTTGTTTCAGTTCCTCTACACCAGGGATTCAGACTCAAAGGAAGCATGGTGTGTGCTCTCTGCTCACCTACAGAGCTTGGTGCCATTGCTGTAGTCTTATGCATTTCAAACTCCCTCGTGTCTTGCAGTATGTGGCAGGCACCTGTTATGAAGTGATATACAACCTTGCAGACCCATCCTGCCTCAAAGTACTCTGCAGCTGTCCTAACCTTTGATGAACAAAAACATGAATGCTACTGTGAAAACAGGATGGATCCGTAGTGAACTACCATGTATATTGAAATGAAAACATCATAGAATCATAGAACTGTTTGGGTTGGAAAAGACCCTTGGGATCACCGAGTCCAACCATCATCCCTGCTCTACAAAGTTCTCCCCCAAACCACATCCACCAACACCACATCCAAATGACCCTTAAACACATCCAGGGATGGTGTCTCAGTCATCTCCCTGGGCAGTCTATTCCAGTGTCTAACCACTCTTTCTGTTAAAAAAAACTTCCCTAATATCCAGCCTAAACCTTCCCTGTTGCAGCTTGAAGCTATTCCCTCTTGTTCTGTCGCTAATTACCTCTGAAAAAAAACCAGAACCAACCTCTCTACAATGTCCTTTCAGTTAGTTGTAGAGAGCGATGAGGTCTCCCCTCAGCCTCCTCTTTCTAAAACTAAACATTCCCAGTTCCTTCAAGTGTTCTTCATAAGATTTATTCTCTAGGCCTTTCACCAACTTCGTTGCCCTCCTCTATGCTCTCTCCAGCACCTCGATATCTCTCTTGAATTGAGGTGCCCAAAACTGGACACAACACTCCAGGTGTGGTCTCACCAGTGCAGAGTACAGAGGAACAAACAACTCGCTGCTTCTGCTGGTCACACTATTTCTAATACAAGCCAGGATGACATTGGCTCTCTTGACCACCTGCACACTATGGGCTCATATGCAGCCGCTTGTCAATTAGAATCCCATGGTTCTATCATGGTTCCATCATGGGTACTTATTATCACTAAAATAGTAATAGGAAACATACATACTAGCTTACAGTTCTGGAAGATATTTATTTGTGAGATGTGTATATTTTAATTGATAGACAAGAGAGAAGAAACTCCTTTAGAATATTAGATGCAATTACTGGATTTTTTTTTGTTCTCAGCTGTTTGTTTTTTGCTTTTTTTTGTTTGTTTTCTTGTTTGTATTTTCCCTTGATTATCGTATTTTCCTGAATCTCACAGTCATGATTTTTTGATAGAATGGGTAACACCAGCAACACCCTTTATTTTAGCTTTTAAAAAACTCTTGTTACCATGGCAACTGCCATATCACCTCTTTGAAATAACATGCACAATATAGAGTTTGATCTTTTGCACTGTAGAATGTTCAAGGGAAATGTTCTGTGTTAAGACTTTTCATTTTTTTAATGCTGTTTGAATTTTATTTTAAATTATTTTTCTATTTGCTTTTCCTATTTAAAATACCCTTATTAAGAAAAGAAAAAAAAAAGCAGTGCACCAGTGTGTACATCTGTCCCTACTGACCCCTTCAGTTCGTGACAGAACTGACAGTACACATTATTTTCCATACAGATACTGTAGAAGTTATATTACTGATTTGTTTCAGTCATTGCATTACATTTAATCAATTTCCCTGAAATATTTCAGATAATAGAGTCCTTAAGCTAAGGCAGACAGAAAAGTTTTCCCTCCGCTCACAATAATTTAAATTATTTTATTCAAAAATTAATAGATTTTGAGACCAGAAGAAGCCATTGTGATTATCTTGCCTGCAGCACATATCACAGAATTTCACCCAGCAGTTGTTCAGCAAGCCACAAATATCTTGTTGAACTTTTAGGAACTTATCCTCACTAAACAGCTATGTGCAGAAAATGCAAGCAAACCCTCAGACTCAGATTGGCTTTTATTGTTGCCAGGGTGAAGGCAAAATATGTGTCCCATGTCATGACTATGTGTTTCGGCTTCTGAGGGGCACAGAAGATTCCTTGTTTCTAAGTGTCCTAGGGATATATCCTGGTTTGAGCCAAGATGAAGCCACTTTTCCTTTTAGTAATTTTCTTTTTCCTTCAGTAAGCTCTTTCAACAAGCAGTAAGTGTCCCAGCTTGGAGTGATAACAAACACTGGATTATTTTTTGTTATTGGTGGGACTACAAGGTCACGTCTTTGCTCTGCTGGCTCAGGCACTACCGGGAGATCTATGACCCCCCCTTAGGAGGCTGAATTAGACAGACAGCAAAAGTGGCCAGAGATATTTCATTCCATATAACTAAGTAAGCTCAGAGGAAAGTCAGAGATCACAGAAGACAACTTCCTTCCTTTTTCTTCTTCCTTTCTCTTTCACCCATGGCCAGCATCCAGGGAGGACTTCATCCATCCATCACAGTCTGGATGCACAGGCTGGAGTTCTCCTGACCCTCATAACTGCACCCTCCCTGGCATCTTTGGGACTTTTCAGGATTGTTCACAGCTAAGGAGAGAGCTGTGGGAGTTGCTGGGGGTGGAGGGAGTAGAGAGGCTTTTGCATATACCTGAACATATTTGTATATAATTGTATATATTTTCTTTTATCATTAGTGTTTAATTAAATCTGTGTAGTTTAGTATTCAATCCAGAAAAGTCTCTCTCTTTTTCTCTCTCTCCTTCCCTACCTGGGTAGGAGAGGGAGGGGATCAAGAGCATTGTTGCCAATCCTGAGTCAAACTGTGATAAAATGTAAGCTGGTAATCCCTCAACAGCAGCAACAACAGTAACATAGATTTTTCACTCAAAAACTTGCATTTTAGAAAAATAAAATGAGATGTCACACAAAGTATTTCATTCAATCATTTAGGATTGTCCCATTCCTGTTCCTGGAGTTGCCACTGGTGCAACCCCACACTCTCCCAGGACACACTCCCTCCCCCAGTTCTTTGCCCAAATCTGTTTGCCCTTAAACCTTATTGATTTCCTACCAGTCACTAAAATGCCAGTTGCACCTTTCAGAACCTCTCCAGACTGTACAAGCCATCTAGAAACTAACCCACTAAGCAGATGCTGGTAATTTTAAACTAGTAAGATTTATCAAGAAAGCAAAGATATATTTCTCTAGTAGTATATAAACCTTTTCTATCTTCGTTGATTCAGAAAGCTGGCAACAATATTTGCTTAATCTCATAAAGTAATGAGCACTTTAATGCAAATGGCTGTAATCAGGCTTCAAAGGAGACATTGCTTGCATATCAAACAATAAAATATTTCTGTGAAAACTGTACTGATTTTTCTTCAAATAGTGAAAATCCAGTAAGTTTTCTATGAACTCACTTAAAATATTTTTCCTTATTTGTGAGACATTTTTTATTTCCTCTCATTTTTACTAAAGAATTCTGGAAAGAAATGGAATTTATATTAACAAATTTACATTTTTCTATGCATCACAC
The DNA here is from genome assembly GCF_000747805.2 of Chaetura pelagica. Classification (NCBI taxonomy): domain Eukaryota; kingdom Metazoa; phylum Chordata; class Aves; order Apodiformes; family Apodidae; genus Chaetura; species Chaetura pelagica. Next base: position 10,195,375 of record NW_009970725.1, read on the forward strand.
CAAAAAAATTGGTCTTGAATCTTCCTCTGACAGGTAGTATAAGTCCACTGTACACAGTGAAGCTACACAGTTGGAGATCCAAGGTAAATGAGAAGAAATCCAGATGTTTCTATTAAATTTGAGAACACCGTGGGGCTTTTTGTATTTTTTTCAACATGATTTCTACAGATTTTAATAGGTTTTATTTATTAGAGAATAGAATCAAAAGAAAAATGTCTGTTACTTCAAGCCTGGGTTTTCTAAATCTAACTGAAGTAATTAAGGGTGAACTTAGTCCTTGTAAGAAATGCACATCTTTCAGAATTTTTTTGCTAGGCTGCATGTGTATCTATGGCAATTTTGCAAAAACGTACACTATATAAAAAAGCAAAATATAGCACTCAATTTGTGCTTGGACAAAATGACTTTTCCACTTTTTTCAAGCAGTGGAAGAAGACAAAGAAACTGCATTGTGCTTCAAGTGTGGGAGGAGACAAACAAATCACTAATACAAGAAAATACTGAAATAAGCCAAGTCATATTGTTTTTCCCTAGACTGTTGAAAAAGGTATGACATGCCTGACAGTACAAACTCTCTGAGATTCAGAGGGTAAGACTGGATTTGTACTAATAAGTAAAAAATGTGGTCTGAGATTGTCCAAGTTTGTAAAGCTTTCTTCTCAAGAGTCTCTTCTCAGACACTGTTTGACACCCTAAAATGACTAGCTAAAATTCCTCTAGTTTCTTACTCCATAAAAATGAGAAGATCTTAAATTGACTGCAATAATAGAAGATCATGCTCATAATGTTTTTACGCCCCTAGTTCTCCATAAATGGAAATTTAAATTTTTAGAAATATATAATAAAGAATTTAATAGATATTCCTATTTTCCTATATAAAAGAAGGCATTGCTTAATTTAAAACTTACTTTCTACTCTTCTGGGGATAAGGGATTATGAATTCACATTTGTGTTTGCAAAATGACATGTATTAAAACAACACTTTTTCTGGAGTTGCATTCATAGAAGCAAACATCCCATTTGTCTATTCCATATCCCCCATGCAAGCCATAGACAACATAGCATTAGTCCACTCACTGGATTCTCTTGGAATACCTATTTCATATCATCTAAGAGGTCTTTGCATGTACCTCAGAAGAAAATGCATGATTAGGATAATGACTTATATTTATCAGCAACATATTGCTTTGCTCACCTGTTTACATGCAGACAAAACCACCTACTATAACCAGGAGAGGGCAGTTTGTACTTCAGTGAAATCTGCCATCCATCATACATTTCCTAGTATCAGATAGTGCACTGGCATTTAAACATATCTTGGAAGTCTGTCCAAGGGGGCAAAATGCTGGCAACTCCAATAAGAAATGTAGCCTAGTTGGCCAACTGCATGCTAAGTAAATGTGCTTCTATTTTCTCTTGTAAACACACATTACATAATTTAATTTAAATTTTTATTTTACATCTTAGTTGCAAGGTGTTGTGACTGCCATCATAAAGCCTGAGCCTACTGCTCAGGATTGTGCCCTTAGAAAAATCCTGTATTGTCTATCCCTTCAACAATACCTGGATGAAAGCTTAGCCAACTTAATACTGATGGTGCATGGTCATGCTTAAGATAGTTACTGTGCTGGTTTGGTGGGATTTTTGGTAGTGGGCTGCAATTGACATACAAAAGAACTGAGATAAGAGTTCAGCAGAATGGACACTTAGGAGGTAGAGAAAAAGAAAATCTGAGCTGGAGAGGTGAGAGGCAGTGCTAGGGTCAAGATCCTGGGTGGTTGGTGAGGAAGAAAGGGAAGAAGGTGTCCTGAAGAAGTTTCCCTGCGACCCATGGCAAGATGGCAGGCTGTCCCCCTACGTTAATGGAGGAACATGCTGGAGCATTCCCTGGGGGTGCCAGGAGGGGTGGACTTGGCCAGTGGACTTGGATTTTGCAGCCAGTGGTTTCTGATTATGCAGCTGAGAAAGACCCTGACACCAGGGGAGATGACTGTTCCCAAAGGAGCCTGTGACTGTGAGAAGCCCAGGCTGGAGCAGCTTGCTCCAGACCTCATGGGAGAGGTTTGTGGAGGACTCTCCCATGGGAGGGACCCTGTGGGGAAGCAGAGGAAGACTACTGGAATCCTTCCTCCTGAGGAGGAAGAAGTGGTGAGCACCACCAGACTGTGAACTGACTCTAAACCAAATCCCTTGTCCCTCTGTGCTGCTGGGGGGAGGGAGAGAAATCGGGGACAAAGTGATTTGGGCCCAGAAGAAGAGAGGGGTGGGGTAACGTGTGTAAACCCTGAAGTTTGTGTTGTCTGTGTCCCAGAGTGTGTGCAAGGCATGGGGAGTTTAGTGAACGGCCAGGGGGGTGTTTCTTTGTTGTCGCGTTGGGCCCAAACCATGACAGCTACACAGCAAGATTCAGGAGAGCTGAGTACTTAAAATGATCCAGCACCTGGATTTTGAATTTACCATCTCTGTTTCTGTCTTAGCTGTAGTTAATTTTGAAATCCATTGTGTCATTTTCTGGAGTATAACAAATGAATTAAATAATATCACACTTGTCAAATCTCTTCAGGTGTGAATACTCTAATAAAAGGTAATCTTTTTAATCAAACAAATAAAATTATGCATTCAAAGAAGCGACACATAAGTATAGACAAAAAATAGCTCAAAGCATTACATAAAGTGCGAGTTGCTCATTCATTTTTCATTATAACCTTATGATTTCATAATAACCTAAGCAGCTGTATTTCTTTTAAATCTGTTTAAAGTAGACTCTATTATAAGTAAAACAATAATAAAATATTCTCATTAATATTAAAAAAATAGTAAAATAAAACATTTGGATGTTTCCTGCACATTTCTTGCTTGAGTATCATAAAGAACTATTTTCACTCAAAAGCAGGAAGAGATTGAGGAGCCTAGAATATCTGTCCTTGTTTCTCTGTCACAGCTACCACATTTTTCTGTCTGTTGAGTACATTTTGTTTTGGAACTTGGCTCTGTGAGGAACCAGCCTTCTGGACCTACTTTGGGAAATGGTATCCCCATTGTAGCCCCTGCTCATATACATCCCAAAAGGCCTGCCTGGAAGGATGGAAACTGCAGCAATGGCCTGCATAGATGAGATAACGACGATTGAGATAATGCTCGAGGGGTGGAGGAGGCAGGTCCACTCCAGCCACTCACACATGTATGGCTCAATCACACGTACTCGTTGTGAAATCAAGATTCTAGGCCTATAAAATAGGGGGGCTGCAATGGTGGGCTTTGGGAGTTCCATCAACACTGACCATCGACATCAACCCTCCCCCTGTTGGCTGGACCAACGATGCTAGAACCAGGACTGGTGATTTTCCTGTCCTCATCATCTCTCTCTTTATCTCTCTCCCTCTCCGCCCCTCACCTTTTTCTTCTCATCCCCTTTGCTTTACTTAATATGTATATGCAGGTGGTTTTGTTTAGGTTGTTCAGTATTAACTCCTACTAGTGTAAAAAATGTGTTATTTGTTATAAGCAGACCTTGTGTGTTGCTGCACCTGAAGCTGATCACGGGGTATTGGATGGTCGAGCTGTGACTCGGACCGTCATACATTAACTCTCTCTGGGAAAAGACCAGATCTGAGAGAAGGATTTTGAGCCCAGCTGCACTTAGGCTCCTCTCTGAAGGAGGCTTAGAAAGCAAGGGGGTTCAGTCCTAATCTCCCTGTTCTTCCCAGTCTGAGTTGTGACACGTGCAGGACTGGATCCAGCCGCACCCAGGCTCCTCTATTGCAGCAGGAGCTTAGAAAGCAAGGGGGTCCAGTTCTAATCTTCCTGGGTTATTAAATCTGGGCCATGTCAGCTGCCCAAATTAAATTTAATCAGTTCTATATATTTGAGCTTTCCTAGTTCTGCAGACCCAGAACTCCCAAGGAAGGAGGTCATGAAAAGCCTTGTCTCAGCAGCCAAATTTGAAGCTGAGCAATAGGAGGAAACGTAGCTGTCAGGGGAGCTGGAGCTGAGTGGTGTGTGAAAGGAAGAAAAGGGAATCAGAGTTTCAGAGGTGAGAAGTCCTTAGGCAGATTTTAGGAGATTCAAGGTCCTGACAAAGAAGTGGAGGGGACACATACAGCTGGCACTGGGAAGACAGCAGTGTTAGGATGTCTTGGGCAGCTTTGAAGAGGTTCCATGTTGGGGCTGCCTCTTGCTGCTCAGTGTGCGATTGCCAATTATTTGGTGACAATCTGAATTTCTTTCTCCTGGAGAACGTGAGTTTGAAGGCAGAGCAGAGGGAGATGACAACCAGTCTCCTATAAAAATGTGGGGTGTTGTGGCACCTGCCCAACCCAGCACCCCCTTTGTTCCCATCCTCATGCCTCTCCAGGGAATGTGTTTTGAAAGCCAGTGAAACCATATGTTTTGAAAACCCAGTATTATAAGGATAAAGGGGGTTTAATATGTGTTTTTATTCCTGAGATTCACAAGATGATATTCTATGTAATTAATGATCTCATGGGATGCAGATCCCATGTAATGTCTTGATTTTTGGGGGTGGCATGACTCTGATTCAAGCAAGAGTACAAAAAAGGTTTGTGTTGTTGTATTTGGATATGTAGGAAATATCAATGTGGCATAACATAGTGTGGTTGTCCTGGTTTGAGCCAGGATGAATCCAATAACTATTTTGTGCCCCAGTGTGGAGCTGTATCTTAAGCCCAGGCTATAAATTCTCACTAATTAGTGAATGTTTAAAATTCCAGCTCTGATGGGAGGATTCCCTCAGACAGCTATGGGCAACACTTCTTCTGAATATATTGACAGGGTGAAAGCTGAACAAACACTTTCTTCAATGTTTCTGCTGGTCCTTTTTCCCAATGTGCTGTTGTATATGTGGTATGCAGCCAGGTAAATACTGATCCATGTAGCTGCTCATGTTAATTTTTTATTGTTTATCAACAAGACTATGGCCAAAGTCACAGTCCTGGTTTAAGTCAGAATGAAGGCAATGAAGGTATCTCTCTCATTTCCTCACCTGGGTGGGAGGCGGAGGGGCACTGTTGTTGCTGGTTTAATTGCTGATCCTGATCAAACCATGACAGTGGTGTAGGAATTTCAGAAATAGTTTGACTTGCTGAAGCAATCTTGCTGCCTTCATTTGGCACTCTACATGAGCTGATTTACATTTCTTCCTAAACAGTGAGGGATCTAAAGAGTAATATGGAAAACTGAATTGCCTGGAATAGGCAATGTGATAGGATCTGTGATAGGATCAATCATAAACCCTCTAGTGTGGTAACCAATTATATCAAAAGCAGATGATGCATTGTTAAACAGATTTGCATGTTTCAGGATATGCAAAATACTGAAGACATAGAGAAAGCCATTATCAAAGAAAATATAAATCAATGAGTGTCATAGATAATTAGGGGTGGTTGTATTTGAGTTGGAGGTTCTTCTACCCACATATTATATTAAGGATAAGTGGAGCTAAATGAATACATGAAATAAAAATAAACGGCTCAAACCTGTTTCCAATTAAAACAACACTAAAACTTCTCTTGGCTGCAACAATAAATATTTCCTACAAAAAGAAATTAGCTGATTTGTCTAGCCAGGGAAACTACAGATTTAGATACTGTATTCACAGGAACACGAAGCTCAGCTGACTAAAAAAATACTTGGATCAGGGAATAACAGAAACAGGAATCTGGATAAGGGTATTCGTGATGATGGATAGTTTTTGGTTGGTGTTGGTTTGGTTTGTTTTTGTTTGGTTAGTTGGTTGGTTTTGTTTTCTGTTTGGTTGGTTTTTTGTTTGTATTTTGTTTGTTTGATTGTTTTGGTTTGGTTTGGTTCGGTTTTGGTTTTAGTTTTGGTTTAGAAACATTCAGGGCTCAGAAATGCAAAAGAGAAAGAAAAGATAATTCAAATAAAAAATTGAAGACCAAGACAAAAGAGGGAAAAGTAACTTATAATTGAAACATCAGGGCTTAAAAGGCTTTTCTATCTCTCTTTGAACTAATACTATTGAAAAAGTCTATAGACAGAATTACAGTAGTTATATTCCCACCTTCAATCTGAAAACCACACTGACAACAAGGCATCAGGAATCCTTATAATAAAATAAAGAAGACAAACACTTCCTTCTTATTGTTTGTTGTTCCAAAGGGCTATGAAGACCCACACTATTAGATAAAATTACATTTTACTGCTACTCCTCAATCTGTATTAGTCCAAAGTTACAGTTAGAGAAACTGTTGAAATCTTAGGAAATTCCATTACAATAAATTTGTTGATAATGCATGGTGATGTAACTAATCATAGCACAGGACTTCAATGGAAACAGGCACTTAAGAAGATGTCAGACATGCAATTTGGGATGCATGTTTGGAAACAATATTTTTTCCCCTTTCTTAGTAGAAGGATTCCAGATCTTCTGGTTCCAGAAGGGTGGAAGAATCTACAATCAGGAATCACTTGCTTCACAAGTGAAATCACTGATTCTAGCATTTAGGTTGGAGAGCATTTTTGAAGGAAAAAAAGAGCTTGTGAGGTGGGTTCTGCCCAACCTTTTCAAAACTCTTAGTTTCAATTCACTTTTGTGCAGATCAGGCATTAACGTATTGCTATATTTTCTCATTTGTATTTTTTGCATATGCACCTTGTTTTTTTTCTCAAGAATAGACAATTAATAATACAATCCATACGAGGTAGGGAAATGCTACATTTCACTTTTGATAGCAAACTGAAACATGAGGAATAAAAATAACTATTCCAAATCATTACTGATATACAATGATAGGTTTGGAGTAAGGATTTGAATAAACTTGCCTTCTCAACAGTCATTAGAATAATTGCCTTATTTCTGTACAGCTAACATTCAGTTCAACAGCCACTTGCTGTGTGGATATTATCATACGAAAGTAAGCAAAAGACAAGGCTGCCCAGGGAGGTTGTGGAGTTTTCACCTCAAGAGACATTCAAAACCCTCCTGGACGTGTTCCTATGTAATCTACTCTAGGGGATCCTGCTCTAGCAAGGGGGAGGACTAGATGATCTCCAGAAGTCCCTTCCAACCCCTACCATTCTGTGATTCTGCGATTCTGTGATTCTGTTAAATGAGTTGTGTTAGTCTGGGAGGCCACATAGTTGAGCTACAGCAGATAGCTAGACAGCAATTTTATCCATTGAATAATATGGGAAAAGCTCTCTGAGTTCTGGTGACTCTGGTTTATGCTTTTAATGTGAGGTATTCAGATCCTCTGGCAGGCATTTGAAATTCCCAGGACCATTTCTGATCTACCTAGAGGAATCCCATTTTGGGGTCATGAATATAAGCTCTCTCTGAAGAGGAGCCTTGGTGTGGTTGCTTAGGAACGAGACAAAGAGGAGTCAAGGGAGAAAGAAGGTGTAATGGCAATGAATGAAAATATAATCTGTGGCAATATCTGACACATGGGTAACTGGAAGAAGCTTTGTGCTTGTATAGTTGGCAAAATTACACTTTCATTTCCGGCAATTCATTCTTGTCAGATGAGTCTTAACTCCCTTAATTATAATTTAGTTGTAAATTATGTCTCTATTCAGAAGATCTGGTCAGAGTTTGCATATAGTGTGTAAGGAAACCAGAAATGAAGACATTCTTTTTGAGAAAAACTCTTCCACCAATCTAATGAAAATGGAAGCTTTATTTGTAACTTTGTTTATAGAGCAGCACTTCAGCAACATTTGTCTGGGGATGCCTGCTTACAATGAGGTATGGTAGATTAAGGCTGATGATGATCTCAGAATAACATAAATAAACTTCTGGCATAATTTCTGCACTGAGCTATCCATGGCTGGAGGATGCTTGTGATGCAGCTCTTCATTGCCTCTCCAGTGAACGAACACACACCAGCTGTGTGGCAAACGTCAGCATATGGTGATACAATAGCATAAACTGAAGATACCTCAGACCTACATAGAAACAGGCTGGCAGCTTGATGTGCTGTTGTCTGGGTGGATAATAAATGTCACCTGCTCAGCCCAGGACAAAAGATGTGCTCTGGTGGCTGCTGAGCTGCCATCTGCCTGCACCTCAATGGCTGCACCACTGATGAGCCTGCTCACCCACTAAAACCAGTGGTCATTGCACTTTCTTTGGAGACATTATTTTTACAGTGAACCTCTACAAGGCCAGAGAGTGGAATAAAGCAGACAGCTACAACTGCCACTGAGTGCAGCAGCATCTGGGAGTACATTCAGCATTCAGGCACTGTGTTTCCAGTGGCACAGTCAAGACACTACTCTCTTCTCTGCAAAAATAACTTGGTTTTGAAGCTAACTCTCTCTCTCTCTGTTTCTTGCTTATGACAAAAACACATTTCCAGCAAAATAAGATGCTGACACATGCTTGAAATGCTCCATGTTGAATATCTCTTCATATCCTCAGAGTTGTGTGAAAGACTCTAGAGTGTACTGCTATGACTACTCAAGCAAAGAGATTAAAGCAGAATGTGAAAACCTTGTGGAGGTGTTGTGCAGTGAAAGGAAACAGTCATTCCTCCTCCTGTACCCAGACCCAGCTTGCTTTCCCTGATCAGCAACCTCTCCTCTGAGAGCCACTGTGCAGTTCAAAATTCTTCTTTTTTTGAAATGTGGAAGGGTTTTGAAAACAGAAGCTTGTTTCCTCAAAGTAAGTATGACTCTGACCATATCAGAGTCACAGAGTGGCTGAGGTTGTAAGAAACCAAGCCTATTTCAGCCTCTACTTGCATGTCAGAGACTCCAGTCCTTAATCATCTTAATTGGATTCTCCCTGTTATGCACATGTCTATCTTGTACTGGGGAGCCCAGAACTGGACCTAGTACTCCAGGTGTGGCCTCACCAGTACTGAGTAGAGAGGAAGAATCACTTCCTGAGACCTGCTGGCAACATTCCTCCTAATGCAGGCCAGGATATCATTAGCCTTGTCTGCCCATTGCCGGCTCATATTGAACCTTGCGTCCACCAGGACTCCCAGATTGTCATCTGCCAGGCTGCTTTGCTTTCCAGGTGGCTCACACAATGTATTGGTGCGTGGGATTGTTCCTCTCTAGGTATAGGACTTTGCACTATCTGTTGTTGCACTCACTCTATTAGTAAAAACATAACATATTGTAACATATATTGCCATTATGTTGGTAACAAGGAACAGTTTGTTTACATGTTTGTAAATAATTTAATACATTAATTATACTACAGATTATCATTATTATATTATATATTATATTATTATATGTGTTGTTATTCATTAGTGAGATTATTAAAAGGATTCAGAAGGCAAAAAATGAACATACAACCTCAGTCCAAATGGGTGATGACATGAGTTTTGGTTACTAGCTTTAAGCAATGAGAGTTTCATTGAGTTGTAAAGGTTGTATGGCAAAATAAACATCTTATTTTCAGGAAGTAAAAATAAGGAAAATGGCTAGTAATAAAACCTATCCCCCTATTCACACAGGACCATGTGTTATTCTGAAAATTGCTCCTAGACTGTCTAGTGCTAAAACCTGAGCCTAAAGACACAAGCACTCAAAAAGTGCAGAAAGTTCATAAAATACAATCATATCTTCATTCAAAAAGCCAGGTAAATGTAGAAAAGATCTGCTTATTATTGTAAAAAAAAACTTTACATAAACCCAAAACAAATAAACAAACACAATTATTAATGACTTCTCATTTCCTGTGTTGGGGTTGTTTTTATACATCCTTTTGCTAAAGCAAAGAGATTAAAGCAGAATGTGAAAACCTTGTGGAGGTGTTGTGCAGTGAAAGGAAACAGTCATTCCTCCTCCTGTACCCAGACCCAGCTTGCTTTCCCTGATCAGCAACCTCTCCTCTGAGAGCCACTGTGCAGTACAAAATTCTTCTTTTTTTGAAATGTGGAAGGGTTTTGAAAACAGAAGCTTGTTTCCTCAAAGTAAGTATGACTCTGACCATATCAGAGTCACAGAGTGGCTGAGGGTGTAAGAAACCAAGCCTATTTCAGCCTCTACTTGCATGTCAGAGACTCCAGTCCTTAATCATCTTAATTGGATTCTCCCTGTTATGCACATGTCTATCTTGTACTGGGGAGCCCAGAACTGGACCTAGTACTCCAGGTGTGGCCTCACCAGTACTGAGTAGAGAGGAAGAATCACTTCCTGAGACCTGCTGGCAACATTCCTCCTAATGCAGGCCAGGATATCATTAGCCTTGTCTGCCCATTGCCGGCTCATATTGAACCTTGCGTCCACCAGGACTCCCAGATTGTCATCTGCCAGGCTGCTTTGCTTTCCAGGTGGCTCACACAGTGTATTGGTGCGTGGGATTGTTCCTCTCTAGGTATAGGACTTTGCACTATCTGTTGTTGCACTCACTCTATTAGTAAAAACATAACATATTGTAACATATATTGCCATTATGTTGGTAACAAGGAACAGTTTGTTTACATGTTTGTAAATAATTTAATACATTAATTATACTACAGATTATCATTATTATATTATATATTATATTATTATATGTGTTGTTATTCATTAGTGAGATTATTAAAAGGATTCAGAAGGCAAAAAATGAACATACAACCTCAGTCCAAATGGGTGATGACATGAGTTTTGGTTACTAGCTTTAAGCAATGAGAGTTTCATTGAGTTGTAAAGGTTGTATGGCAAAATAAACATCTTATTTTCAGGAAGTAAAAATAAGGAAAATGGCTAGTAATAAAACCTATCCCCCTATTCACACAGGACCATGTGTTATTCTGAAAATTGCTCCTAGACTGTCTAGTGCTAAAACCTGAGCCTAAAGACACAAGCACTCAAAAAGTGCAGAAAGTTCATAAAATACAATCATATCTTCATTCAAAAAGCCAGGTAAATGTAGAAAAGATCTGCTCATTATTGTAAAAAAAAACTTTACATAAACCCAAAACAAATAAACAAACACAATTATTAATGACTTCTCATTTCCTGTGTTGGGGTTGTTTTTATACATCCTTTTGCTATTCATGAGGATAAACTTATTCATCTATGCAAGGACACTTACTGAAACCCAAACAGATATTTCAAGTCTTGTTATAAAACATAGCCATTTCATTTAGTAATATATGTGAAAGTGGAGACAAATCCATAAACATGATTTCTGCAATTTGAAGACCTTAGGATTCTGCTTAGGATTTGAGGGTGTACATGCAACCCCATTGACTTGACTGAGGCCCCAAACACCAATGAAAGCCCAAGTTGCATCCTTTGAAAAGACTCAGTATCAGAAACACCTATTTTTTTTTTTTCTTTTTCTGATATGTGATCAATGTATTTTGTATTAAAGACACTTTAATACATGGATTATCTTTGATAAGTTTGTCTGAAATCTGTATCCTCCCAAGGGATAAAAGTTTATAGCATTATTTGTCACATTATATATTTACTACAAACAATTTAAGATTAAAGGCACATTTATGGTAAATACTGAAGCAATGAATTAGACATTGAATGTTTCATCTATACTTGTCATGATGCTATAGAGCTTGTTAGCAGGCTAGGATACACAGTGATTTAATGCTGGGTTCACATTCGGTTTTCTATTTCAGGCTTAAGATTTATAATTATCTTGTCATGGTGTTTCAAAATAGCAGAATGCTGACTTCTTACAAAAACCAAAAACCATCCTCTTAATGACTTCATAAGTATCTGTGTAAGAAGCAAGGATCATTTGTAAAGGGAAACATTTTTTCTCACATTTTTGTGTTCATATGTCTTGTAAAACAAGCAGCAATTTCATTAACTGAATAAACAGCTGCATCAGGAGATGTGAATTTGTCCTAAGGATTGTACACCTATGGCACAAAATTTTATGTAATTTCAAGTAAAGTTTTCTGATTTATATCAGTGATCAGTTCCCCCACCTATGCACTGTAGGGAAGCTACAAACCTTACATGTTTGCTGTGAATTTTGTAAAGTACATTGTTTTATTGACGGTATTGTGTACAAAGAGGATAGTTAACTACTATCATCTTTGCACTGCAAGTTAGTTTAATTATTCTGTTCTCCTATAATTTATAACACAGGTAAGAACATGCAAATCATTCTGCTGCTTCCAATCAAACCCACATATTTCTATGACAGTATCTAAACACTACTAGTCAGCATTATCATTTTAGTGATGACCATCCATAAACCGAAGTAACCCAACACTGAGTAGCAAAACTCCTACAAATATATTAAGTTGTCACTGAATCTCAGTGGTTTTTGTGGTGCTTATCTTTCAAGATTTACTTAAATTTGAAAACAAATTTCTCTTGTAGGACAAAACCCTGAGGGCTACTAGGGTTTGCCCTGGATATGTGAATTTCATGAGTGTAAGTGTAATCAACATACAAACAAAGCAATGAAAGGGGAAGAAGCATTACCAGGCTTTTGTGGAGAGCAGGTTTTAAATTTTCACCAAAGCAACTCTCCTGAAAACTTCATAAGAGTGTTAGAGTGGCATAAGCATGTGAAGCAGGGAACAAGCAGTAGGAGTGGTTGGGAGACTCACTCTGAAGTCACATGAATCTGGGAAGGATTCTAGTTGTAGAACGGGCAGTACAGTATAGCAACACTGGTACTGGAAGTGTACAGCTGAGACTGACAGCAGTCTGTTAGGCACCAGCTTCCTCAAAAAAATCCCCCATCTGATCTGTTGCTTTCAGCAAGACAGATGACCAAAGGAATAAACACAAAGGGGAAGAACCATGCCTGTGGTGGAAAACAAGGAGGTTTCAGTCCTTGCCAAGGGGAACATGGCACTGCTTCAACATTGCTCTCTCCACACCTTTCTCATCTGGGCCAATTGTGGTGTTGGAAGCTTCAACCTCAGCCACAGATGGCCATTTGAGTAGAGATTAGGGCTAGGTTTCAGAGATCCATGAAGTTTAGAGTTCCAGGGACACCAAAAGGTATGCCAAGGGGACCATGGCACTGTACCAACACTGCTCCCTCCATATTATTTTCATCTGGTCCCCTGATACTGAGAAGCTCAACATCAACACCAAGAGGCCATTCAGGTTAAGGTTCAGAGATTCACAAACCTTTGAGCCTCAGGGACACAGGAAATGGATAAGAAATGCCAAAGGCAACATGCACAGCATCAGCATTTCTCCCTCAAAATCTGTCTCCTCTGGGCTGCACACAATGCTTGGGACCTCAGCCTCACCCAAAAGTTGCCATCAGGGCTAGCGTTATGGTTAGCGTTCAGAGATCCACAAAGAATAGAGCTCCCAGAGCTCTATTGAGAGGACAAGGGGTAATGGATTAAAACTGGAAAAGGAAAGATTTAAGTTAGACGTTAGGTGGAAGCTTTCCATTTGAATTTAGAGCAGTAATAAATGTAATAAATCATAAACAATTATTGTCTATAAAGCAACAATTCAAATTATCTTCATGCCTGAATTCTAACCACAGAAAAATGTGCCACCCTAGTGTTTTCCAAGAATTAAATGAGAATGCTATTACTTGTATGAACATTGATATAAATTCACCATTAATTACATAAACTGTTAGCTAAAAAAATGATAGTATCTTCTTTCAGAAGTCAACTATATATAAACAAAGGTAACAAACAACTGTTTGTTATAGGATAGGAGCGATCCTGGTGCAATATAAATCATAAAAGCAAAGGATTAGAAGTTTCTTTCTAACCAGATATTGCGACATTAATTCACACTAGGAGGAGTGGCTGATGCATCAGAAGTCTGTGTTGCAATTCAAGACAGGCAAGAGAGTTGGGTGGTGAGGAACCTAATGAAGTTCAACAGAGGCAGGTGTAGGGTCCTGCATTTAGGGAGAAATAACCCCATGCACCAATACAAGTTAAAGGTTGAGCTGCTGGAAAACAACTCAGTGGAGAAGGACCTGGAAGTCCTAGTGGACAAGAAGTTACCCAAGAGCCGATGCTGCGCCCTTGTCGTGAGGTTAAAATCTAAGATTTTAACTTCTACATTTTTCTGTTATCTTTTAGAGATAGTGTTAGATGTTTGAAGGACAGGAACTCCAAGACAGCATTAGAATAAGTAATAGCAAAAAACCTATGTTTTATTTATATTGCTGCAATAAAAAATTAATACAGTTTGAAATATGGCAATGAGACAAAAGTGAATGGGTAAAAAAAGCACCCCTCAATGATTGTCAAATATTCAATTCCAGTCTCCTTCAGTTATGGATTTAGGATCTTGTAAAAGACTTATATAGTAATTAATAACTTACAGTTAATTCTGGATTTGGCAAGAGGTTTGAAGTGCTAAATATTAAATCCTGAGGACCTGATCTTCTACTCCACTGCCTAGCATTTGGCTTTGTAGAGTTGCAAGATTTTGATTCAAGTGGTAGGTACTCCACATACCTGGAAGGGATGCCTGAGGTTTCTGTGTTCTGCTTTCATTGATTAAAGCTGACCTTGGAGAGACCAGGAATCATTCCTGAGAGTGTTTAGGAAGTATATTCCCTTTTCTTCTGTTTTATGTTTTAATTTTGGACCTGTCTTGTACTTGTTTGTGTAATATAACATGGTTTTCTCTACTTCCCTATTTCTGAAGTTGGCAAATTTCCCCATTATTTCAAAAGTGGAATGGCTTCTTATTACTTCTGCTCTTTAATGAAAAAAGCAGATTTTTTTCTTTGGCTCTCACTTTTTTTATAATAAAAGACAAGTTCCTGAATATGTCTTCTGTCCCTGTGAGATATTTAAGTGTCTCTAGAACTATTAAAACTGTGACTGCCATTGACTTCTTAGTTTAAATTGGTTGTATTCACTACTCCAGGGTTCTCGTTAGTTGGATGTTGTATTACCTTCTCTTAATTTGTCATTTGTGGTAGGCTGCATATTTGAGTCTAATTTAGAGGATTCAAAAGCTCTCTTTGCAGAGTATTTTTCCAGACCTGCACAATATTATACTAGCACAGTCCATCTGTGCAGGACATTGATCCCATGACAGAATTGAATACTTTCTAAACTAAAATAAAAAGTCTTTTTCTCAGGAATGATGAATTAATAGTTTTTATTTTACTTCCCTAATGCTTCCTGCCTACTGATAGCCAAAGAAAATGATATGAGATACTTGAGTGAACAGAACAGAAAAAGAAAATGCTTCCCAGTTGTAAGGAAATATGAGGGAATATCCTTAGGGTAGCTCTGCTGAAGTGCCTCTAGACTTCTAGTGGGTGTGACTAAAACCAGAGTTATGTCCATGCAAACCAAGTCCTATTAAACATAAATTCCTCAGCTGGCAACAAACAGTTATTTGTGTGCTTGAAGTAGTTCCAAGCTACTGCCGAACTCTTTAGGGCAACAGGAGACCGATTCAGATGATTTCATAAAGATGAGCAGTCCACAGGTGTGATGATGGGAGCCAAATTCTTGCACCACTGGTTTCCTAAGAGATAGATGCCCTCATACCAGCGGTACATCTGCTACATTGTATAGATGAATGGAAGGCAAGAACTTCTGTTTCACACATAGGACATCTGGAGGGACTCTGTGCGAGTAAAGAAGTAATTTTATTTTATGTCAAAATCAGTACTGTCCATCATTTTGCTGTTGGCACTCTGATGAATTAGTTTAAGGAAATTTAGAATTTAATATTTTCTTATTTTGGGTACAGGTACCCCTGCTATGACACCTTTGACCAAACAGCCATTCAATTTTTGAAAAAGCTGAGGTGAAGGTTTAAAGGAGAGGGTGGTGAGACTATAATGCAAGCAGAAATTGTGTTGACTTGTTTACTAACTTAGCAAAGGACATCCAGGGAGATTTCTATGATTCTATTATTTCATAACCTACGGTCTCAGGTTAGCTGTTGATGATTTATCTTCAATAAAACCATTTTTTGATAGTAACAAAAATTACTTTGCAGTTTGTTGGTTGTTTTGTTTTTGTTTTTGTTTTTATGTATGTAAACTGACCTTGGAGGAGATAACTCCATATCTGGCTGCCTTCTCATGTTCATGAGCACAGAGCAAGTCTTGCCACTCTTAGGGCCTGTCTTTGTCCTTTCCAGCAGCACTTAACTTGATCTATTTGTAAAGCAAAGGAGTTGAAGAATTGATGACTGTAGGTGTTGAAGAGTTGATGACTGTACAGAGACACCCAAAATGTCTTTGTGTGTCCTGTCTCAGACGAGTTATGTTTAAGGGGCACAATATCTGAGGCAGTAAGCACTAAGAGCTAAGACTTACTATATACAGCACTGTTCTGCTTGGAGGCAGGTGTTCTGCTTTAAGACTTGACATATTATGTCCCCGTAGCACTGAAACGTAATGCAATTCTAGAATTATATTATCTTCCTGATGGAGGAAGATGAAATATAAAGATTGCTAATTTTCCCAAGTCAAGCCGGTGTCAAAGCTACGAACAGAATAATAATGGGTAGTGGTACTGTAGGGATTGTAGGAATACCACAATTTGAATTTTCCACTGTACTGCAGGATACCAAAATTATTAGATGCTGACACTGTGCACAGTAACACATAAAAATGTTAGCCACATGTCTGTCACTGTGTTATCTTACAGCTGAGCTGCCAGGGCTGAGCTGCCCCCCAACCAAGCAGCAGTATGGGAGGGCTGAAGCAATGCCTCAAGTCCTCTCCTTGCAGTTGGTGGTGCTGGAGTGGAGCACAGGTGTTTGCACTTGTGACGGCTGGTGGACCCTACTTTATGGGTAGATGGAAGAAGGAGCTTAACTGAGTAGTGGATGCTTGAGTTTAAAGAGAACCCACCACCATTTTGCTCTCCGGCTGTTTCCACTGAAAAGCCAGTTCCTTAGGGGTTGGCACTGGTGCCCAACAGTATCAGATCATCTGGGGAACAGGAACTGAAGAAGACTGAGCAAAGTGCAACCTCCTTAGTTGCCAGATCTCTCCTGCCCACTTATCCCCTCTAGAGGGGGTTGCAAGGATTCACCTAGCACCTCTGTACTACATTTGGGAACTGGTCTGGTGAATGTTCAAATAACATTGTTTCTTGTTTAAACCTGGCTCAGACAGACCAGTCCTTTCACCCCCACTGGCACTGTAATTTGGTAAAGCATCACAAGTCTAAAGAGTAAGAAGGTGGTGAGCTGTGTGGGACTGAGGATCTTGCTAGAAATCTGCTTCCCTGGTATGCACACTCTGATCCACCACTCTCCTAGTCACTGCAAAAGGATAGGAGAAAATACTCAAAGGAGTGAAGGGAAGTGGGGGAAGTGGAGGGAAGACTGGAGCTTCAATAATATTTGGGGGATTTTCTATCTCAGTTTCAATCCCCAAATCAACTCTTCATGAATCCCTCAGACTGTGTGCCCATTTGCCATAAAAGCACAATGTTGCTAATGCAAAACATCATGTACTGAAAATATAGCCACCATTGTGGTCACCACATTCATTTGGATAGAGGAAGAATTTTTTTTAAGGGAATAATATTTCAAAGGAAATTCCTTGTCCTGTATGAAAAAAACCAGAAAAATTACTGCTTGAGGCATCAGTAAAGTTCATTTTCTTCTTGGACAGTAATTACAATAAGAGGTAATATAAAGGACCTGTATTTCTGATGGCATCTTGTACTATTCTTGTGTCATGGTACAAGCCTGAGTCAGTGTCTGGTTTAGAAACCAAGATTGTTAACACATCATTGCAGACTTGATGGCCCTGTAAGGGTCATTGCTTCAGATGTGTGTTAATAACTGGCATCCTGTAATCTTCCCCTGACCTTTCGTAAGGTGACAGCACCCACTGCACATGGCTAAGCAGTTGGCTGTCATTATTTCTACACACTAAAACTCAGTACCAACTCAGCTGGTGATTTAATGATACGTTTTGAAAACAGAGTTCTTTGGTTTGTGTAATAATGAGTGTTTCTGTTGCCTGCACAAAGTCAGAGGTTTTCAAATATTTTACCAGAAAGGATAGAATAATCACCACTCTGATCTGACATCTGAAGTGCTGGATGCTACCTAATTGTCTGGGTTTCACAAGGGTTTTTTTTTAAATCCATTTTTTATTTACCAATAACAGAGTTTAATTACCATGATCGTTTTTCTTTATACCTTCTTAAAATTACTTATATTTTCATTCACTATTCTAGTTAAATCAAGGCCAGATTACATTGCCTTTTCTTTTTCTGAATAATCTTTTAAACTTTAAATGATCTCATGTAAATCGAAGGCCCAGAAGTAATGGGAGAAATAATGAATAAATTTGTTGTTCAGAACATAGTCCTGTGAATGCAGGTTTTACAATGACAAATTACTTAAAATTTAAGTGTTCTGCTTCTGTTGACTGTGCCCTGTATGTTGTGATAAGCAATTTCCAGACAAGCATGAAGATAGTTGTTCACAAAATTTTGAATATGAAAATATGATGGCGTATCCAAAGATTTCCTTTACAAGAGCCTATGTAAAAGTGAAATGCCATGAGAGAATACTCTGAGGCCATCATTCACCTTGCCTGAAGAGTTTAATTTGCAGACATATTTGCCAAAACTGCATCACAAAATTCAAGATAATATTGCCAAAATGATATCATAAAGCAAAGAATATGAAATAAGGCATAAATGAAGAAACTGTGGGAAAAAATAAAATAAATTGCTGACATCTGGAGCAGAGCCTAGAAGACTGAAGTGATGATTTAAGTACAGAACAATAGCATTAAATTAAAATAACCTATGCAACTTGAAAAAAAAGTACAAACAGAAGTGTTCAAGGCCAGTTCGCATGGAGCTTTGAGCAACCTGGTCTGGTGGGAGGTGTCCCTGTTAATTTCAGGGAGGTTGGAACCACATGATCTTTAAGGACTTTTCCAACATAAACCATTCTGTGATTCTGTGTTTGTAGGACATGACTTTTTAGTTTAATTTTCATTCACCTACAGTACAGAGCAATTGAAGGAACTGAATTATACCTATATATATCCCATTAATTATACCTATATATATCCCATCTTTTGGGGATTGTTTTACATTATTTGGGATTGGCTTCAGCATTCAGATCCTTAGCAGGATGCATGAGCAAAATTACAGTGCAGAATTGTTTTGATTTTTACATTGTTTCAATCTTTAGAATACCTACAGTTTTCATTTAGCTTTGTGTTCAGCAATGGCAAAATAGCAAGGAATGCAATCAGTTCCTCAATAATTACAAAATATTGGTATTACTCAAATAATCTAACCATTTACTTTTTGTTTAGCACCAGCTGTTGTTGTTTTCTCAGAGCTTGTCTTTAAGCGGAATGCTCAAGCCTCAAGCGGAAATACTTCAGGAAACATTTGAGAGACAAAATTGTTGAGGAGCTACTGATTCCAAAACACGCTATGAGTGAATTTGCATAGACAAATTAAATGACCCATATCAACTTCTAGGGCTAACAAACAGTATCATGGAAGTGACAGAAAGCATTTTTCTACCCCTTAACCATTAATGAAGATACACAAGTAAATTAGGTTATGCCACTCCATCTTCATAAATTGCTGATTCAATAAATCACACTTCAGAAACAGCTGAGTAATTACGGGATGATGCTTGAAGCAGTAGATGCCTCATTTGCATATTAACAGACATTTGTTGCAATAATTTCTGTCATGAACTGGTAAATGTTAGACATGATTCATTCTGTGAGCACTGCAGTTTGACTTCTGCAACACACAGGAAGACCTGATGTATCAAAGGCTGCAAATGTGCTACATGTGTGCTCTGCAGCAGCAGCAGTAAGGCACCCAGGTCTAATTAGCACCAGGAACTCACCCCGGTACAGACTCCTTGGAGAATATTTTATCTCAGGGTCTTATCATTCAAAAGGTCTTGTGAAGCAGTCTCAAAAGACTGGAAAAAAGGGAAAAACAAAACCATGAAATCGTCTTAGCACCAACTAAGGAAGAGTTCCTTCTGTTCAAATGCCTACATAGATACAGAGAGAAGATGAAGCAGCTTTTCATACAGGTTTGAGATTGGTTTTATTTTCTTTGCAAACTTCTTCATCTAGAAGGCATTGCAACATGTCAGTAAAGTTTCTAATGAGCTTTTTACCTGAGGATTTTTCTTGGCTTTGTTCACACTGGTACTAACAAGGGACCTCGATGGCATACCACTGTTCTTGGTGAAACTGTAGCCATAACTCATCTACTTCACCCTAGTGGAAGTCAGCTTGCACTCTAAATATTAACTGTTATTTCTGTGTACTTAGATGAAAACTCAATAGTTCTGAAACTAATCTAACATTGCACCACTTTGGGCCAATAAGCAGTCATTTATGGGACAACAAGATAGAAGAAGTCAAA
This sequence comes from Chaetura pelagica, assembly GCF_000747805.2. NCBI lineage: Eukaryota > Metazoa > Chordata > Aves > Apodiformes > Apodidae > Chaetura > Chaetura pelagica. The sequence goes on from NW_009970725.1 coordinate 10,215,630, forward strand.
ATGTGTATCAATAGAAACTGAAAACTGACTTGCCTCATGGGCCAAAACAATGAAACATTACCCAACCTCTCCATAAAGCTGAACACAGTTCTCAGAACTGATTTCAAAGCCATGTCCTGTTTCAGTTTCGTATATTAAGTCTTCCATGTTGAAAAAATAACCTAAAGGAATTTACTGAGCAACATGACCTAGTGGGCAACACATTTTGCAGGAGAATGTTAGCTTATCACTTTTCTTACATCAGTTTTAAATTAGACAAAAAAAAATCAATAGGATGTTCTCCTTTTGTACTGGAGTTTTATGTTCCATCATTTCACTTCCCATCATTTATCAGCAGTCCTAGCTAATTGTGGAGATTCCAGCTCACTGGAGATTAGCATATGTAATTCCCAGGAACTACAGATCTGTTAGTTTGACCTCAGTGCCAAGAAAGGTTATGGAACAGATCATCTTGAGTGCCATCATGTGGCATATGCAGAATGAGGCACACAGGCGCAGTCAACATGGGTTTATGAAAGGCAAGTCCTGCTTGACTAACCTGATCTCCTTCTGTGGCAAGGTGACCAGCTTAGTGAATGAGGGAGAGGCTGTGCATGTTGTTTAGCCAAATTTTAGTAAAGCCCTTGACACAGTATCCAACGGCATTCTCCTGGAGGAACTGGCTGCTTATGGCTTGGACTGGGTCAAAACACGCTGGATGGCTGTGCCCAAAGAGTTATGGTGAATGCATTTAAACCCAGTTTGTGGACAGCCACAAGTGATGTTCCCCAGGGCCAGTATTAGGGCCAGTTTTCTGTATTATCTTTATAAATTGGATTAGGAGAGTGAGTGCACCCTCAGCAAATATGCAGATGACAGAAAGTTGGGAGGGAGTGTTAATCTGCCTGAGGGTAGGAAAGCTCTGCAGACAGCTTTATTGCTCTCTAGAACTACTTGAAAAGAAGGAGTGTAGTGAGGGCAGTTGGTCTCTTTTCCCTAGTAAGAAGCAGTAGTACAAGAGGAAATGGACTCAAGTCATTTCTGGGGAGGTTTAGATTGGATATTAGGGAAAAATTCTTTACTGGAAGTGTTGCCAAGCATTGGAACAGGCTGCTCAAGAAAGCAGTGGTGTCACCATCCCTGGAGATATTTAAAAACAGAGCAGATGTGGTACTAAGGGACATGGTTTTTAGTGGTAGACTTGGCAGTGTTGGGTTAATGATTGGATTTGATGATCTTTAAGGTCCTTCCCAACCAAAATGATTCTGTCACTCTATTATAATAACTATGTCTTCATGTGTCTTGGGAGGTTCATCTCTCTAAGTAGACCTGCCTTTCTATGTCTCTGCTGTGATCAGAACGGTTGAGGAATCTAGCCCTCCTCCAGGATGACAGATCTTCTACTCTTTTCACACAAAGAGAGTCTTCAGATATAAATCACTACAATAAACCATCTGAAGATATATGACATGAATCCATGCGAGAACTGTGAATTTTTCCCTAGTCCTTCAGTCTTTTCTGAGTAAAAGAGAAAAAAAGCAGCCTCATTTTCATTGACTCAATTGCTCCCCTGTCTGTTCATCACCAAGACACATATTAGGCACCTCCAGCCTGGGAAAGCAGGGTGACTCAGAGCACATAGGGAAGGGCCCCAGCCTCCTCTCATCAAGAGTTTGGTTTAATTGAAGTGCAATGTATGTGCTGATTAGGAGCAGCCTTGAGCTAGTCAATAGGAATGGTAGGCAGAAAGGCACATCTAACCTCTCTCCTTCCTCTGAAGCATGCATCACAGCTACAGGCATGAGTCCTCTGCCCCTTTGAGATCTAAACAATTACTGTGATGAACTGAAGTTGATTACAAAGAGCAACCCCCATCTAAAGAGGATGTGGAATACGTCTCTTGTGTTATTTCTGTGTTACTTAACACTTCTCTGTTCCGATTGAAAAACTGCTTCTGTAGTAAAAAATAAGGCCTTAGAATCAGAGATCACCCTAATGAGGGTGAGGTGTTCTATACCAGCAATAGCACTTTGTGGTGCTGTCAGTGCAAGTGCTCTTCAGCAGCTCCATCCAGAAAAATATAAACATTTTCATTTGTTAAAGAAATGTGTCCATAGTGTAGAGCTTTGCTGTTTTCCAAGTGGTAATAATGCAATATATTCTGCAAAGGAGAACAGAGTGGATTGAGTTGGGACACAATTACCACAAGACAAGATGATTTTCTTGCAAAGCAAAGAACCTTATTAGGATACCTAACACAAGCATATCGGAATTTGGCTGTGACTGATTTTTGAGGAGTTTTTGTTTTTTTTGTTTTTGGAAGTTGAAGTTTAATATCTTGGCTTTGATCAGCAAATGTCTACATGGTTAAGGACCTCTATTTTATGTAATACTATCACAGTAGTAATCAGAAGCAGCTGAGTTGGGAATGTCTTGATTAAAAAAAAAAAAAAAAAAGAACAGAGGAACAAAATAATTAAAGAATATTACATTTTTGAGGCAACACCTCATATTCCCCCAAGCATTTCATTCTGCTCACAGGGATGTTCCTCTGAAGGTACTAGAGATATTAGTAGCAACAGGATCAGAAGTCAAGTTTTTCCACTGTGGATAGTAACAAAAATGTTCTTTTTCTAGTGGTTAAAGTGACTCCTGTAATTCCTAATGTTTATATTTCATTTTAATCCATTTGTTGGCTTATGGACTCAAAGTGACAAATTTCAGAGTCCTCAAGCACTGAAATTCATATTCAGCTTTTGGAATTAGCTAAAAAATGGATAAAAGCTCATTTGGTAAAACAGCTTTTTTTCACTCACGTCATTTATCTCAGAGTACATTTTTTAGCTGTCTAGACAAACAATTGAGGTTTGTTGGTTTGTTTTTTTTCCTCTCAATATATCTTTTCACTAAGATGAAAGTACAAATGCAAAAGTAGACATTAAACAGCATTGGGAAGAATTCTAATGGTCCCTAAAGTAGCACAGACTGATGAACCAGAAATATTGTGTGAATATCAAGAACCTAGTATTAATCAAAATATCATGGACTACTGCTGTTACTGGATTACTTCTAACAGAGTTGATTCCACAGGTGATGGCAAGAGGAAAAAAGCTATTATTCTGTTAAGCTCCCTACCCTTGACAGATCCAGCAATACAAAATGACAGACATAAAAAAGTAAACAGGAATAAAGATACATAAAGGCCGTCTTCTTCTGGAAAGAGGCAGAAGTTCAGAGAGTCCAGAAAATCTAACTTACATTTGCTTGTGGTTTACAAGTTATCTACATTATTCCTGTTTTTTAATCTAGGCAGAGAAGCCTGAAGGGAACAATTTGCTTCTTTCAAAAAAAGGGCCTCCTAAAAATCCATACAATTCTTTTTGCTTCTCTCATTACCAAGACTTCAAGAATATATGGAATAGGAGAACTTAATCTTCTTCGTTTCCTTATTTTTTGCCACTCTCTAAGATAATTAGGTAAAAGCATTCCTATCACAGAAGTAAACAAAGCAGCAGATTAAGTGCAGAAATCTATTGAAAGTTTCACGGACCTGAAATAACGATAAATGGATGAGCTATGCAGCCCAGCTTCTCGTGATGTTAGTGACTTAAGAAGGCAAAAAAAATAATGTAGACAAAATAAAACAAATTTGGTTTTGTGCATGTAAGTTTTTCCTTTGTCAAGTTATATTTAGTGGTTTTTACTTAACAGTTAAATATCTACTAAACAGCAATAAATTGCTGTGTTAGTGTAGATACTCTGTCCTATTGTTGACAACACTGAACTGGGTTTGGCTGTTTCATGAGTTTCATGAGTTGAATAATGCAGTTTATTATGCAGCTCATGCTGTTTCATGAATTGCATAATACAGTTTAATGCCATGCTTCTTTTTTATGGATTTATCCCTTGAGATCCATATTTGAGTGCTTGTCAGGTCAAGATGAACTGAAAACCTATATAAAATAGAGCTGCCCCAAATCACAGACAGGGAAAACATTTACTGCTGCTGTATGAACCCCCCAGCTTATAAAGTACAATAAGGCCATGTTGTCGCTATCTGTATAATTTCCCTTTTTTGTATCAGGAACCTTCTGCAAAAAGTGGTTCTATAAGCAAGATATATATACATAAACAAGAGACAGACCCAAGCAACAAAGAGGAGGAGAATGAGACACTGGAACAGGTTGCCTAGAGAAGCTGTGGATTCCTGCTCCTGGACGTGTTCCAGGCCAGGTTGGATGGGGCTTTGAGCAACATGGTCTAGTGGGAGGTGTCCCTGCCTATGGCAAGGGGGTGGTAACTAGATGATCTTGAAGATCCCTTCCAATGCAAAATGTTCTATGATTCTATGATGCTATGATATAGTAGGATGGATAAAATATGTAAGTTACACTTAAGAGTTTGTTAGCTTTTGGTGGAGGCAGTTTCCATGGCATTGTAAAGAGCAAGATGTGTGACTCCCATGTATCACAGGAGAACACATCCCTTCACATTACCATTTAGGCTTGGTGGATTGCCAGTGGTGGCTCATCCAGAGGCCATGCTGCATTCTGGCAGGGTGTACAGCAGCAGGGACCAGTCAACCACCATTATGCCTGCAAGGCTGTGATGGGCAGCTGGAGCCTTAGTGCAACTGTACAAAATAGGAGCAGAAAGTTAAAGGTAAAGCAGGAAAATCATTAGCAAAGTTCCTCTCAAACTGGCTACTGCTATCTTTCACAGTTTGGTCTCTTCTAGGTTAGGAAGCAAGGGCAGGAGAACTGCTGCTCTATTATTATGGATTCTGGGGGTGCAAAACCAAATGGCACTGGATCATGACAGCTCTAGTCTTC